>NC_048412.1:1284972-1296578 GCF_013103735.1 Etheostoma cragini | reverse complement strand
CCCCCCCCCGGTAGACAATAACCAGATTTTCAGTTTCATAAAATGTACCCAAATTCATGAATTTGTAGGGTATCACTGTAGACCAGCTACATATTTGGAACTAGAACATGTATTATGCTATTCTGATCCCTCTGGGAAATTATTAAGTTGCAGTTGCTCAGTCAAATTTAACCCTCATGTTGTCCTTGGGTTAAAGTTCACCTGTTTTTTTTTTTTAATCACAAGAAAAAGGGGCTTTAAAATAAGTGCTGATAATGGCAACATTAGAAATATCAAATAACTGAAAAAAAAGCACCCACATTGAAAAAGTGACAAAGGTCAGAAAAAGCGATCATAGTGTTGAAAAAATTGTTTTTCATGGTTGACTGGAAGACAACACAAGGGTTAGTGCAAAATAGGAGTAAGAAAAGAGCAAGTCAATAAGTATAGCTACAGTAAGAAATGCATAAAAACATTCAGTGGAGGGAAAGTGAGATTAGCTTAAACGTTGTTTCAAACAGATTGTACGAATTCTATTGTAGTGCAGTGTCATCATACATACAGTACTAACATGAATACAGTGTGAACAATAAGTAGTAGCAGAGGGTAATGTAGCTGAATTATTGTCCATAAGTGTCCAATGTTGAGATGTGGGGATACGTGGTGGGTGACACTCAGAGGGAGGAGTCATATAGTTCGATGGCCACAGACCAGAACGACCTCCTGTGGTGCATTGTGGGAGTCTGAGTCTGTCGCTGAAGGTGCTCCTCAGGCTGACCAGTGTTTTGTAGAGTGGGTGGAAGGAGTTGTCCAGGATGGAGTGAATGATGGACAGCATGCTCCTCCGTCTTCAAGGAGTCCAGGTCCACACCATCAAGATCACTGGCCTGGTTGAGTCTACATGTGTCAGAATCCTTAATCTTGACACCATATATTTAGCATTCAGTGATTCTGTTGTTTGGGCCTTGTTGTCTGAAGTTTTAAAAGCCAACGGTTGACGTTTGTTGTCCTCTGTCATGGGCGGAGATACGGTACGTTACGTGTTAAGTGGGTAGGTGCGAAGCTATGCAGGGAGGGGAAAAACATTCAGGTCATCACGTTTCCCAAAAATTAAGATTATCCATGAGTCCCGCGTCTCGGGTTCAAGTTCAGTCTGTAGTCTTTTGAGGACGGCTCTGAAGTCAAGTCTGAAGACACTGCGTGTGAGACTAATGCCGACCTTGCCCCAAACAACTTTTCAAGCGATTCCACTGTTGCAGACTAATTTCCAATATCAGAATGAAATATTACTACTGAGTACTTACTAACACACTTAATTATTTGAAGTATGTATTGTATATTATATGTACAATACATAGCATTGTTCTAATATTTCTAGCATGGGACAACCCTCAGATGGGGGAGGTCTCGACCCCTGAGATTTCCCCCCCAACCTCTGCAGTTTCTGGACAGTGATGCTGTCAGGACACAGAATAGAGACAAAGGATTACAAAATAAAAACTTGGTTTGCCACTGGCCCGGAGTTTCAAATTTAATTTGTTTGTGCCAAATAACATCAGTATCATGACTAAACCTGGCATTTCTCAAGCCGCTGTGTGTCAATCAAAAACCAAAGTGACAGATGGGTTGGTGACCATTTTGAGACATGTCTATAAAACTTTCCCAGATGAGGAATTGGAGCTTATATTCTCAGTGTCAAAGGATTTTTTTCCCAGTGGCTGAGATCCACTAATGACCACTTGAGGCTCTATTCATCATCCCGGTGTTAAAATCAGTGGCTTTTTATAGCTTTGTATTGAGCGAGTGCTTTATCACCATTCTGTGTGGGTATTTGTACAGCATGTATAGGTCTGCATGACTGCTGGCGCAGGCTTGTTTCTTTGTTTGCTCTTCTCTGTTTCAAACAGTTTTCTGACAGCCTCTCCATGCTCCGCCTGCCACAACAGGATAATCCTGCCGTCTCCCAAAAAATGGCGGCATCTGCCATCTACAATAATCTGCGGGAGCTGGCCGAGGAACAGGAGGGAACAGGGGAGCGGCGGAGCTCCTTCCCTATGCGATAGCCAATTAGAGGGGGTATTATCTCTTCATGTGTTGGGGCCTCTGGCCCCCATGACCGCCCTCTGGCAGGGGACGGAGACGGGCTGCAGGACCGGGAAGTGGAGACAGACAGAGCTGTGTGGCACTGTCAGGACAGGAAGTGGAAGTAAAGGCATTATTTCTCCTTCGTCGGGCACAACATGATAGCTCTTGAAGCGAGCCAAAGCTCAGCCCTGGAGGAGATCCTCAGCATGGCCTCATTGCCTCGCAGTATTTTAAATTCACATCAACACTTCACAGCTTAGAGCGCAATGGAATTTCTTTACACTGGATCTGATTGATTTTGCACATAGTGAACTCAAATAAATCTGTGCTGTGTGGTCTCTATGCACCTGGATATTGCATTCCTGGATCTTTTTAAATATATTATAAAGTGTCTTTTAAAATTGAAATGATCGTTCCAATTTGTGACCACGTAATCTGCCCATAAGTCTGAAACCAAGTATTTTACTGAGCAGATTGAATGTAGCCTTAAAGAAATTGTTACAAAGTACTATGTCACTTTCTCAATTTCAATTCTAAGTCTTTTACTTTCTATGACCAAGAAAAAAATAAAATAAACTTGGACATAGCTACACCTCCACCTAGATTATGGGTTGATTGCAGTTTCTGCACTGCTGTCCAGTATTATATGTGGGTCAAACAGCAGTATTGGACAGAATAGATGGAAAGAAAGCATACATTGAGAAATGACAAACATTTTGTGAGGCGTTACTTTATCTATTACATAATTCATGTGCACGGCACACAATGTTTTCAATGTGATTTTCTTGATTAATCCATTCCTACTGGCCACATAACCACCCTTGCTGATCTGACCATTTGGTTAGCTATGCCTTGAAAACATTCCAACCCTCAATCCCTGCAGATGAATTCACGCCTTTTGCAGAAAGAATACATTTGCGGATATTTGACTGCAATGTACAAAGACAGATAGAAGTTTCACCCGAATCCGGGTGAGTTTTCAGCCACTGCAGCTGCGATAGCCGTGGTTGGAGGTTAGAGATGATCCAATACTATGTTTTTTTGTTACTGATGCCAATTCCAATACCTGAACTTGCGTATCGGCCAATACCGAGTACTAATCTGATACCACCAGTGTATCATATTTTAATATGTTTTAGCAGCTGTATACTACTAGCTCTGTATAGATGTTACATGATTTCTTTCTTTGATGAAACATGAACACAAACAATAACCGCCACAGAACTTTTATTTTGTTCTTCCGGGCTTCATTACGTGGTATCCGATCGTGGAATACACTCCAGTTTTTGCTGATACCAGCATTTTAGGCAGTATCGGAGACTTTTCTGATTCTGGTATTGGAACATCTCTACTGGAGGAATTACGTTTTTGGGTTGTCCACCTGTTCGTCCCAGTCTTGTGAATGTGCTATTTCCAGATTTTTGACTATTAATTAACAATGTTTTGCATGTGCAGACATTTTTGAACTTGAGCAGAAATCGTGCTGAAACACGAGTAAAAGAATTAAGTGAATTAAAATGAATTCATGTAGTATGAACGTGAACAACCTGTTGAAGAGGTTACTTTCCCAAACAAAAGCGAGATAAAAGAGGAGGGAAGAGTGTGGTGACTCATATTAGATACCATAATATGAATTATGAAAATATAACTGCAGGATCCCTGTAAGCGTTACTGCATTATATTCCATTATGTTTTTACATCAAACACCTCTGACTGGGGGATCCCGAGGCGTTCCCAGGCCAGGTTGGAGATATAATCTCTCCACCTAGTCCTGGGTCTTCCCGAGGCCTCCTCCCAGCTGGATTTACCTGGACCACCTCCCTAGGGAGTCCCCCAGTAGATCCCCATCCTTACCAGACACCCAAACCACCTCAGCTGGCTTCTTTTGACGTGAAGGAGCAGCGGCTCAACTCCATGCACCTCTCTGAAGACTACAGCTTCTAACCCTATCTCTAAGGGAGACGCCAGCTCCCCCTCCTAAGTAGACCCATTTCGGCCTCTGGTACCCTTTTTCGGTCATGACCTATTAGGACTTTTCCACCATGAATTGATGCAGAACAGGCAAATATTGACGCATTAAAGGAATTATGTGTTCGATGCTAAAACAATTGCTTAATACGTTGAAACAAAACCTACACACTGGTGGTGATTTTACAGATCTGCCGGGTTTAAAACGTGTGTCAAGCATCTCTTTTGGAACTTGTAGCTTCTTTGCAGCAACATTCTTTTTGAAGCATTGTCTACTGCAGTGGTTCCCAAACTTTCCATGTCATGGACCCCTTCACAGACACAAATTAGACCACAGACCCCCCACCCCCAATTTGATAAGACTTTGTCACAGGGTCCCTCATCTAAAAGGATTACAGATTTTAGATGTTTTACTAGCGTTAGTGTATGAAACCCATGACCAAATTAGTCATATTCTGTTATTGTGTTACTTACGTATACATGGAGTGATCCTTTTTTTGCCATGAACTTTTTGAAATCAGCGTCATTGGCCAAACATGTGAACAAATACAACAAATTTGTTTCTCTCAACATCACCAAATCCAAAACTTGATTCAAAAGGCTTTAGAATCTGTGGAGCAACTTCCATCCTCCATCCTGAGACCGTCGACACAAATGAGGAAAAACTCCCGGGCTAAAATCTCGTCCCTTATCTTTGTCTCTGCAACAAGCTGCCAATCTGTCCCAGCTCGTTGTAGAGAGAGTGGCAAGGGTTATCCAAGATGGCTTTGATTAAGTCCCTCGTCCTACACACTGTCCACGTCCAACCTGATCCTCTAGATGGCCTTCCTTAACAGCTTGTTTAGACCGCTGACCTCCATGCCATGAAGCCACCACCCCAGCACGACCCCACAAAGAACAGAGTTCTTGCTACTACAGACTGAGAACATCTGCAAGGAAAGATCTTAGTCTGCTCAAGGAGAACAGTCTGCTCTGTCCCTTCCTGAAGACACCTTGTGGAAAGTGTTGCAGGAGGCGACTTGGACCACCGTGGCCTCCTGTTCTGCTTTGGTCTCACTGATGTTGATAGTACATTTAGCTTGGAAGCCATTGCTAGCAATACCAGTTGATAACAACGCATTGGTTTCTGTGTTTTAACACGTTCCACAGAGAGAAGTTGGACAGGAGTGTGTACGACAGATTAGGGTGAGACACAAATAAGACTACTAACTAACTGCTAATAATTGGGTCACTACAGCTTTGACTACTGCTGGATTTGGAGCTTGAACTCAGAAAATCTGACTTACAAATGGAACACACTTTGATCTTCTTGTGATTGCTGATGCACCGTGTAATGAAGCACTCCATTAGTGCTGTGCAGAACCATCCTCTGTTAATTTAATATCTTGGTGTTTCTCACTGGAATAATTTATCTCAATACAGCGATGAATTCCATTTCGCCAAAAAACACACTCAATACCTTTTTATTTAAGAGGCAACATTATGCTAATTGGGTTTTTTCCTATCCTTTAGTGTTTAATTTCGTTTGCTTTTTGCATGTAAAAGGTCTTTTAAGTAAAAATACCAAACAAAATCCACACCAAGAGGACTTTTGTCTCCCACAGAAAGCTCTTGAACTAATATGAAAAGATGTAAAGTGTTCACTGTAGAGGATTCCAACACCGGGACAACTGAAACTCCAGCTGCCGTTGTCAGAAAAACACAGAAAGTACATAAAACTGGTAGCCTGAGCCTCCGGTGCATTCAAATTTATTAAAGTACAATTTTCTCATTTACAGTTTTTTTTTTCCCCATCACCCGAAATTTACTGATGAAATAAGTTCTTGTTCTAAGTTGTGACCATGTGGTCTTAGCACTTAACAAGCCTGGGGGCTTGGCTTTTGCATAGAATTAAATTTTACTTGCAAATTTGTATGTAATGCAAACTTATCAGCAAAGTTACCAGGAGCGCAAGTCACCAGATCACCAAGTATCCAGGACCACCCAAGGCTGTTGCAAACAAATATTGCTGTATCAAATGTTTGTGGTATGATTCCATACAAAGTCACTGCAAAGATGCCAATAGATCTTTCTGGTGGCGAGTGACGCAATTGACTGGATTGGTGTCTATCAGGGTTGAGGTCCTCCTTCTCCATATTCCGGATCGACCAAAAGAGAGATTTTAAAATGGCATGGTATTAGTGTCTCAGGTTTGATACCATTCCTTCAGATTTTAGAAACTTTCTGTACAATACTGACCTTCATTGATATTTTGTTTATACCAAGTCTTTTGCTTATGAATGTCAACCATAGCTTCTTTTATAAATTTGGAACACTACATCATAAAAAGACTCTTTTTAGCACACGTCATTATCCTTTGCTGTTATATTTTCTCTAGACTTTATAATACCCCTCCCCCCTCCAATATATTGCTTTCCCCACACAGGGTTTCCTTATTTGTAAGGCTTTGGCTATCTCCATTCTGCACCCTTCGCTCCAGACCTTCCTCTGCCCTCACACAGATCCATTGAAAAGCCTTTACAGCATGGCTCCTCTTATCACACATCACACGAACATCACTCCGCCTTCCTGCTTCCCTGCACCATTTCTTTCTCAGTTTTCAATTTTTCTTTGCCCTCGTTCGTTTTTTATTTGCTGTGACCCACCCAATCTCCCTGTGTGTCCAAGGCAGACTGCCCTCCATGTGTAAAAGCTACCCATCATTGTCTACATTTCTGTGTCTTGGGCACAAATAACAGTGTGAAAGAAACAGCCAGAGCTTTAAGTTACCCCCCAAAAAAATCTTCCACTTATACCTTAGTAGTCCATTATGTGCAAAAGGAAAACAAGCCAAGGAGGGGCTTGGGGCTGATTTGTCATCAATTTTTTAATTAAAAAAATAGCAGTCCTAAAGTCAAATGAATTTGTGAAACATTAGTGTCATTGTGACTGATTCCACAGTGGGGCTAATTGTGCCAGCGCGCTACACTGCTGATATACTGATGTGTTATGTAACTGTATTAGCAAAATGAGAAAAGAATGTTCCCTCTGAAGAAATTCACAGCTCTTTAAAAGGAAGGAGCTTTGTTCTTGTCACTGTCATTAAATCTCTCTCTGTCTTGAAGTTTTTAAAATCAGTCTGAAACAGAAAGGCCATTACAGACTGCTATTTGGACTAGCCAGACCCTCCTGGTCAAACAGGTCTCACTGCAGACACACCTGTTTGACAGCAGAGGAGTGTAGTTGGGGTACACCCCTCTTCAAAGTAAGTGCCCTCTCTCCACCTTCCACTGGGTTGTTTTAGCAGATCCCTTGTTTTAATTGAACGTTCTAGCTTTGCTCTTTTCCCCGTGCTGTGATTTATTACTGAAGCACTGTTCCCTTTCCAGTTAAGACTAGAAGGAGTGACTCTGGGCAAGTTTTTTTATTTGAAATAAACTTTCTGGTAACTTCTAACCTTGGTTTGTGTTTTTTACAGTGAGCAAAATTTTTATTGGAACTATTGGATGGGATGTTGTAGAATTCGGAACAACACTTCATGATCCCCCAGGGGATAGACTGTAAGCAATCTGATCTCCTAACTATCACACACAAAGAATATGGACCAATAAATACAAGAGTTTTATTAACATGCTATAAAGTCAGGCAACAGTGTCCAGAACCAGCAGGCAAGTTCAAAATTCAAGTTACTTTGTTTGTCCACCCAAGGGAAAGGTTAGGGTTTGGGTTTGTCCACCCAAAAGCTAAAGGTTTCACAACAACATTGTAATATAGTCAGTTGTAAAGTAAAGTGGGCCAGTCTACGGCATGATACTCCAGGGCTGAAAATAAGTCCCACTCTGGCCCTGGTCAAAGGGATATATTATAAATATGAGAGGTTGTGAGATAGTCAACGGGTAGATGGAAAAAAAGACAACAGCACCAACCAATTACAGCGGTTATACTTAAGCCAAAAAGTTCAGGAACCAATCTTCTTATCTTCAAAAATGCCTTGTAATCTAAATATAGAAATGCTTGTTCATGCAAAATCTGAATCTGTAATGCAGCTAGTTACTGCAGCCGTCTCACATGATGCAATATGTGCTTTTTTTCTGATTCATGCATTTCAATGAAAGCAAATGCCACTGTGCTGTATTTATGTTAACGTAGGATTGTATGTATTCTTTAGTGGTGTGCTGAGATTGAAGCGGGTAGCAGCTGGCTTTGTTTGTCTCATGTCTTCCGCCTTGCTGAACTAAATTGCTGCTGCGATCAGCAGACTTGTTTCCCAACTATGCAGCAGTTTGAAAAAAGAATGCCTTGTCAGTTTTCATCAGGAATTTAAACTTATCTGAATTTAGAATTCTGACACCTTTAATATAACCCTGTTTCTGGTCATCCGGCCCCCAAAGAAGGGCAAACACACATTTGCTTTTACAGCGATAAGTTTCCACAAGATTTGTTATGAAAAAGGTTTGAGTCTGCGTCTCTTTTTGATCCACGCTGATGCCCCTGTGGGTCTCTGAACAGATGAAATGACTGAGCTTGGTGTAATGTAGGATCTGCGGTTGGATTTAGTTAACAGCTTGGCAGCAGTGCTCTGCCCAAGTTGTAGGGGAGACAGCTGCTTGGCTGAGAAAAGAGCATTGCAGTACCTAGGTATGAAAATTTGAGGGTATGAAATAGTAATTCTAGATCTCTGGTTGATAGCATTGATGTGATTTTTGGGATGTTGCAGAGTTGGAAAAAGAAGGGTTGCACAGCTTGTTTATGTGAGGGTTTAAGATTATGTCTAGGTTTCTTGTGAAGGGTTTCATTGGTGGCCGACACAGGATGTTTTTGTCAAAGGCAAAGTTATCAGGACCAATGAGTAGAACCTTGGTTTTGTGTGAATTTAGCTAAGGAAAATTAACTGACATTTCTTATTAGCAAGGCAGTCGTGGAGGGTTATATTAGCCATGGTGTTTGCTTTTACCAAAATAATACAGCTGTTATTAACGTAGCAGTGGTTAGACAAAATAATCAGGTTGTAGAGAGGTACCAGTGGGGAAAAAAAGGATGGGACCAAATATTGAACCCTGAGGAACTCCGATGAATAAAAAGGGGCAGCTGAGTTTTTTGACAGCCTCAATGAAGCTTTGTGAACCAGTGTCTTTATTTTCTGAGTTCACAAGACCCCTTGTTAAAGAGAGAGCCCCATCTAGTGGGCTCAGAAAAAAAGCTTCATAAAGCTTAATTTGGCCATTACTACCTTCATATAATGTAATCAGTCAATTCCTTTAATTTATGCATAACAAATGCGTATGATGGGGGGGAGCAGTCTTTTGTTGCGTACTCATAGGATCCTATGGGCCTGAGGGTGGAAGCTCCTCCTGAGCCTCTCAGTACTGGACTGATGGATCCAGTACCTTCTTCCTGGCAGTTACACGTTTGGTTTGAATCTTCAATGATTCCCTTGTCTTTTACATGTTTATCTGAATGACCCACTCTTTGCAAGGCCTTGTGGTCCTGTTTCTGTGTGGTTCCCCGTCACAACCCACTCGATGATGCAGGAGTAGAAATTCCTCAGTATTTGAGGATAAGCTGGCATATTTCCTCAGACGTTGGAGGTGACTCAGTTTATGTTTTGGTTGGTATGGTTGTTGTCCTGACACCAGCCTTTTTGTGCTGTCTGTGAACAGGCTCACACTAGTCGAGCACTGCAAAGTAGTTTTAGTCGTGCAACAGAAAACTCTGATTGGACAGATAGTCTAGCTAGCTGTCTCGATTTACTCTGCAGAGAACTGAGGACCAGGTAACCATAGTCCTCAGATTGGACAGATAGTCTAGCTAGCTGTCTGGATTTACTCTGCAGAGAACTGAGGACCAGGTAACCATAGTCCTCAGATTGGACAGATAGTCTAGCTAGCTGTCTGGATTTACCCTGCAGAGATCTGAGGACCAGGTAACCATAGTCCTCAGATTGGACAGATAGTCTAGCTAGCTGTCTCGATTTACTCTGCAGAGAACTGAGGACCAGGTAACCATAGTCCTCAGAAATCCAGAGGTTAAAACGTCACAGAGACATAGGAAGGGGACAGACATCCAATGGAATTTCAAGCAGTCCCGATATGTGTGATTACTAACAAAGTGTGTACACAGAGTTTAAATTGTAATTTCCCCACTGGGGATTAATAAACAAATTTAAAAATTAAAAATCCACCCACCTGTGATCTGAAAGTCACGTGTGGCGGATAGTGTCTTTACAGCCAAATTGTAATGGGACTTCACTTTGCAACTTTAAATGACTGAACCACTTTGATACTGATTGCTGTAAGTTATGTACAACCTCATAGATCTTTCTTTCAGTCTGGTGGCTAAATCTATTTCACAAACACATTTAGGAAAATTTACTCAGATTACATCCATTGGGGATGCTTCAGTGTTTCACTGAAAGCTTGAAATGGTTAGGTTGGTATAAAATGATTGATGACTTGGCCCATGACATTACAAGGTACATGTCACGTTATGAATGATTTTGACAGGACTGCACATTTACCACAAAGTGTTTCTCTGAGTGTGTCTGCAACACTCACACACAAAGTGGAGGCCTACTAGGTTTGCTGTAATTAATTATATTTATTGCAGAATTGTTTAATTGACAAGTATAATGGTATGTACAGTATGTGAGCTATGAGCGGTGAATTCAAGGAACAGGGATAAGATCCAAAAGCAGATAAAGCAGGCAGACAGAATAACTTCAGTTTGTTGAAGGTACAACATATCCTTACTGGCAGGCAGTTCCAGGTATACGAAGGCAGACAGGTGCAGGTAAGGGGACAGAGTAACAGAAGCTCAAAGCAAGAAAGTCACACAATGGAATTGGGTTTAAATATAAACTGAGAGGCTGTTAAAACCTACGTCTCTTTAACCATTCTGTATAGCATTTCCATAATTCCTATCCAAGTTGGGGGGGGGTTCACCAGAGACATCTCATATCTGCCGGCTGCCAGCTACCTGTCCCCTGAACACAGAGTAAAAAAAATGTTTTTAAAAGCTAACAAGCAGAGGACAGGCTATCAGGATTTTTTGTCCCTAGTATTAGTCAAGTTCCCAAGACAAGGCTCCCTCACTTCCCATAATGCAATTGCACAGCCCTAGCTTAAGCTGTTACAAATCTGTAGTCTTCATGCCATACATGAAATTACAGATGAAAAATATGAATATACTGGATATAGTTTTAGCCGTGTGAACAGTATTGACAGTGTGTAATGAATACACCAAGATATATACAGTATGAACAGTAAGTAGTACATGTGCAGCAGTTCCAGTAGGCAGGGACGTTGTTAGAATCTGCAGTACTTTGTCTACTTCCTCTTGTTCTCCTGTGTTTTCCCCTCTCCCTTTCTGTCTTTCTGTGTTTGTTTTGCCCCCCCGTCTGTCAGTATGTGTCTTAGCCTGGGTGTGGCTGACCTACATTCTGCTCATCAGCTCCAGTTTAACACACCTGCTGCTCCTCACACCTGTGGTCCATTTTTCTGATTGTCTGCTACCTGATTTGATGGCTTTGGACACCCACGCAGGTGTTTTGAGTTAATTCTTCTTCTTGCCAGGATTGTGCTGGTGTATATTAGTCT
>NC_048412.1:1276243-1284872 GCF_013103735.1 Etheostoma cragini | reverse complement strand
ACGTCAAAGAAAAGTAAATTTACCCAACATCACTTAAAGCTCCTTTTATTCCAATAATGTATTAATTATGAGCGATGGTTTTGAGGAAGTACATGTTTTATATAGTAATCCTTTATTTCTCTTCCCTGGAGATCCTTTGTTATTCTGTTTTAATTACATTAAATTGTGCTGCTTCCTCCCCTGTCCATCACAGAGGACGAGACGTGGAGAGACTAAGCAGTGTATCAAGCTACAACTAATGGCCCATTAACTTAAATAATTTGCATTTAATACTTGATTAATCAAGCTCAAAGCATCTCGTGTTGCGTGCAAGGGGAGAGTTGGACACATAGTTTCAAAATTGAGTGAAGGAGAGTGCAAGAAGCGAGCCGGCGACTTTTTTGTTGTTGTTGCCTGCCACGGTTAATAGATTCCAGCCATTATAATCCACCGCTTATTGATTTAATGTTGGCTAACATTATCACAGATCGCATCAGGCCGAAATGTTCTGGGCCGGGCCCTCTCTGCTGTCTGCTACGGTGTAATGAAAATGAACATAATGTGCGTTTGAATCATCGTATCTGGGTAAATATACTGCAATAATATCTTAGGGATAATATCTTACAATCAGAGATCAACAGTGATAATTACAGTATGAACATCTTCTGTATACTGCATATTCCCAGTCATTATTGCCTTCTTTGTTTGGCAGGTAGACTGTAGATAAGCAGTGATTCTGACAGACGGGGGGGACCATTCATTTAACGTTATTAATTATGAACATAATTAACATTACGCTCAATCACACTTCTTTTAAATCCCTTCTTAAATCACACAATACATTTGTGATTCTGTCTTTTTATCATCTTGCTCATTGTCTAATTCAATTGTGATTTTTTTTTTTTTTTTTTTTCTCTCCCTGAGCGCTGCCCAATCTTTCCTTTGTCACTATTACAATGTTGTGCATGTTATCAATCTGTGTAGAATTTTTATTTGTTTTTGCTGTCAAAGCACTTTGTAATCTAGTGTTTTTAAAGGACTTTAACCTAGCGTTGTTTATAGTGTAATAGCACAATTTGGTTAACCCTCCTGTTAAAATAGGTCAAATTTGACCTATTTTCCAAAAGTTTCGGGTTTCTATCAACCAAAATGCCCGAAAAAATAACGTGGATGGTTCCATGCGTTGCTCATTACAGATAAAATAAATGATCAGTTCACTACTTTATTTGAATTTGGGTGTTTTATTACATTTTACAGTGTTCGGATGAAAAATTGATAAAAAGCGCAGAAGAAAGGTGACAAAAAAGGTGTATTTCTTGCCTTGTATTTCTTTCGTGCTTACTTGTTTGTGTGTTATTGTTTTTTGCTGTTATGAAAAATGCTGCTACTGTAACGACAAAATTTCCCGGTCGTGGGATGAATAAAGTATAATCTAATCTAAAAACACAGGGAGAAGGGGGAAAACAGTTGGAATAAAGTTCTGTGGTGGGCAGCAGGACAAAACAAGGGTTGAACCATTCACAATCATCTAGGGCGGTGCTGAACGCCGGACCGAGGCACGGTGCAACTGCAAAATAGCCACTGAAGGGAACTTATTTTGGTGGAACATCTGTAAGTTCAGAAGTAGTTTTAGTTGTCAACAGAAAACTCTGATTGGACAGATCTAGTCTAGCTAGCTGTCTAGCTAGCTGTCTGGATTTACCCTGCAGAGATCTGAGGACCAGGTAACTATAGTCCTCAGATTGGACAGATAGTCTAGCTAGCTGTCTGGATTTACCCTGCAGAGATCTGAGGACCAGGTAACCATAGTCCTCAGATTGGACAGATAGTCTAGCTAGCTGTCTGGATTTACCCTGCAGAGATCTGAGGACCAGGTAACCATAGTCCTCAGAAATCCAACCGAGGTTAGAATGCCACACTAGAATGAAACAACGTTGATACAGACGAATACACACCAGCACAGTCCTGGCAAGAAGAAGAATTAACTCAAAACACCTGCGTGGGTGTCCAAGGCCATTAAATCAGGTAGCAGACAATCAGAAAAATGGACCACAGGTGTGAGGAGCAGCAGGTGTGTTAAATTGGAGCTGACGAGCAGAATGTAGGTCAGCCACACCCAGCTGACGGGAGAAACACAGGAGAACAAGAGGAAATAAAGTCCTGCAGATCCTAACAACGTCCCTGCTGCACATGTACTACTGTTCATACTGTATACATCTTAGTGTATTCATTACACACTGTCTATACTGTAGTACTCTTCATTCAGCTAAAACTATATCCAGCATATTCATTTGTACCCCTTACTGTCTATTACATTCATTATTTATGTGCTTTTTTGCACTTCTGGGTAGATGCTGACCTGCTTTTTGTTGTCTAAGTACCTGTAGTCTGTGCCGTGGCAATACAGTTGGATCGGTTTTGATTTATTACGAAAGTTGTGTGAACACCTGGTTGACCTAAGTGAATGGGAAAAGCCTTCAAACTATCTCTAAGTTTGCAAATGAATGTGGAAAAAAAAAGAAGAAAAAGTATTTTTTTTTGTAACAAAATGTCACCTCATACATCACAGGTCTAAGTTTCCCGTTCTTACTTCTCTCTTACTCTTACTGAGGAGAATAAATATTGTCACGTAGACACACTGAAGCATTCACATATGGAGGTTGACACCTTCACAAACAGGCCCACACTCCCCATTAAAACACTAACCTGCCTCCATAATTAAAGAGTCGGGCTGGCACCGTTGTCTGTGAGGTGCGGTGGGAGTGCGGGTTGAGAATGCAGGATTGGAAGTGACAGCTACATTTTCTGCAGCACATTCAAACACTAAGCAGCTCTTTAAAAATGCATCTTGTTATGTACCAACAGTGTGGCTTTACAAACCTCCTTATCAGGCCATTTAATAGATACCATGGGGCACACACACACACACACCCCGGCGGCACCCGTTTCATTTATCTGCCTTTCAGAGATGCCAACACCTGTCTCTCTCTCTCTCACACACACACATGCACACACAGTAAAAGAAAACAGTTGCAGTGACTGGGACAGATTGTGTGGTGTAAAAGTAAATGGAAACTGTAGTGTAGTGGCATGATGATATGTTATGCTTGAACACATACATACTGTACGCATTTTACATTCAGTACAGGACCTTGAAGACTTTGTTAAGCATGGTTACAAAGCGTGCTCTGTATTTTGACTTCAATGTTTTATCAGTTTATCTAATGTTTTATACATTTTAATAGAATATACACAAAAATTATATTAAAATGTCTCCTATTGTCAACAAATCCCATCGAAAGCGTAAAACCAATATATGAACCCTACTAATAGATACGAATAGAATAGTGTGTATCCAAAGCCTATATCATATTGCTCTGTGTCATAAAAAACACATCAATGTGCTCCACATTGTTGCACAGGGTGACACGTTCCTTCATCACCATGAACACACACTGTAATTCCTTTTTTGAGTCAATCTCACATATACCATCCTTTCTGGCGCCCCAAATGTGTATTAATCCATCTTGGAAAATAGTCCTTAATAAATGCACTATGTCCTTCTGGTTTGGTTAAACAGTACAGTGGCCAGGTCCTACATGTGTGAAATGAAACTTTACACTACATGTATATGGCATTTTTAAGATGATTTCCTTAGTAGGGAACCAATGGGCTCAGGGCAACGATCCACACAGACAGACAAATTAACATTTTTTTTTGTCTTTTCAGTTAGAATTCCCCCTTTTTCATTTAGCTGATCATGCCTCCTTGCATCTTCTCTCCTCCAGCCTGTGACCTGTAAGTCATGTATGTTCCAGTCACTTAAATGCCGCTTTCAGGAGACGAGGAGTGAGGCGAAACAAGACTTCCAGAGGAGGTTGGAGAAAGGAAACACAGGTGTATCCATGTGGATATTCTTCCAACGGGAATCTGCAAAACCTTCAGTGGTTATTTGTTCACTGAGTGGTCAGTGCAGCTGATTTGTTGGGAATGTAAAGTGTGGGTAATGTGAAAATAACATTTCTGCATTATTAATATCTTTGCATGACTGCAGTAGCCTAATGCAGTGGGTATACATATTTATGTAGGTATTACTTTTATAATACAACTTTCTTTTCAATTGCATCTTGGCATATTAAAAGAAAATGTGATTAGTTTCCTTGTGTAGCCACAGAGTCTGTTAATATTAGTCTATACATGTTTAGAATATATAATAACTACTCTCAGCCTGAGAACACAGAACCAATTTACCATACCTGCAGCTTGAAAGTACGATTTTATTCCGAGCATTAATAGCTGTTTTTTATTGCTTCTTTTGTGTTCTTGTGGTCATAAACAGGTTTTATTTGTCTGTGTGTGTTTTGCCTCAAGTCCCAGTCCATGATGCTGGCATTAGATCTAGAATTAGTATTTGTAGACCTACATAACACACTAAAATATGTCCAGGAGATCCTCAGCATACTATGGATTAATACAACAGTAATTTAGACGTGAAACACGACAATGCAATTAGATTCGTAACTACAAGGCAAATGCATGTTCACTAAAGTGTGATTTATGTTTCTGCGGAGGTTCCACACAGAGCTTTTGCACTAGCCTACGTAAGGGGTCTTAAGTGTATACTGGTGTGTTGGTGTGTGCTTTGATCTCTTTAAGCAAGTAGCCAGGCCGGCATGTGTGTGTGTGTGGTAGAGCGAGTGAAAGAGTGACAGTGATTATCTGCCGGGAGAGTAGTTACTCCAGAGGCATACTTAGAGAAACAAAGTGTCCGTGTCTACCATTACCTACGTGCATATCCACGGCACTGATTTAACACAACAAGCATTAATCAGCCTCAACATTTAAACATATACATATTTCCCCTGACACATTTTCATGCAGGCTTGTAAATGTTACGATGAAGTATTTTCACTGCAGCCATTCTCACAGATCTCAAAGCAATGGAGGTGAATGCATTTTAGTTTGTTGAGCTCATAGCTTGATTGCACACAGATTGCATTGTCCCTGTGCAGCAAGGTTTGTCATGGGAACTGCACAATAATTATGAGTTTCGGCTATGCTCTGGACCTTGGGCCCAAAAACTAATCTGAATAATCTAGACCTTTCTTAGGCCAAAAACAACTTGGTTAAGTTTATGGGAAGACTATAGTTTAGGTTAATTATTACTTTAAGTTTAGGTGTTCAGGTTTGTTGTTCTGGTCATTGGTTGCAATCATAAACCCATGGTCAAGGTAACAAAATGGACTCTGTCCTGGTTAATATAAATGTTGTCTTGTGGTAGGAAAAAGGAAAAGAACAGCATGTTCCATGTGAAAGTCCCATGTTTTGTCAACCCATCCATCCTCACATAGGACAACGTTGCTCTATAACGTCATCGGACTTCCTCCTTTGCTCCTGATGGATTGGTTATAATTATGGCAGCCTCTAAGAGGAACAGTCTTCATTGGTCTCATACTTTAGTAGTTACTTGTAGAGCCAACGTTGATTTAAAGTGAGCTTCTGTAAAAGTGGAACTTCGGATGTTTGGGAATTTATCAAGCAAGTGGTCTTTAAATTCCACATTAGTTAGAGAACTGCTTGAAACCACTCGGGTGTGCCAGTCTTACCTCCCACTTTGCAGTAAGTCAAGTCTTTCAAACACTTGTTTACAAGGACACGTCTTTACTCAGTAGCTGTAAGTCCTATAACTGGTTCAGCAATTCACAATAAACTCTAAAGAGTTTGTGTTTCATCCATGGTCATGATTGATGATGATTATAATGTCACATAAAGTCTGGAGATAAGTTTAACCTCTGTAAGAGGTTGGATTGCCTATTCCCAACTGAAATGTAGTGTCTCTCTATGTAAAGCCATATCTCTATGCCACCCATAATGATTGTTTATCAGACTATTATAGGAAGAGTTGCTGTAGCTGTCTGCACATTTCCCCTGAACCAAGCCTAATGGCATCAACAGTCCATGGGAATACTGTGCTTTACAGTATACTACAGAACAGTATGACCTAAGTGTGTGTTTTGTGTGGTTGAGATGTGTGATCACTTATGCTTGTCTGCAAAGTCTCAGAGTGTTGGTTGGAGGATGGACGGATGTGTCTTTTCTCCTCTGTTAGGTGCCCATAAAAAAGAAAGATACAAGATTTGGATACGGAGTGATCAAATGTACACAATACATCCATACACAGAGAGAAATCCAACTCGTAAAATACTGATGCCAGGTCAGTGTCTCTCCGTGTCAGATAACGAGATTTTTTGCATCAATAACAAACGTCAAAGGCACCTGACCAAGCATCACTTTTTAATGCAATGAGTGAGAATGTGGTGAGAAAGCATTCATGGCTAACAGAGGCTCCAGTAGAAAACTCCTTTTTGTTTTTACTATCCCAGAATGTACTGCATGTGTGGAGGAGCCGCACCTTATGCCACAGCTCTGTGGAGATGGGTCTGGTAATTTGAGACTAATTATTGTGAGACTACACTAAGGAAAGCAGTGGTTTATTATAAATGGTAACTTGTACGTTAGGCCGATCCAGAGGTTGCAAAGTGCCTGTCTGGGAATGCATTGTTGGTTTCGACATGAGGGCTCTGTGGTGTGATGTTGTTCTACCACCGTATACATTGACATGCTATGAAATTAAATTAAACATCCAAATTTAAAGAAAGCAGTGGGCTGATCATTTATTTTACTTCTGAAGAGCGTTGTGTGGAACAACAAAATGGGTCTAATTTGACCTGAGGACAAGGGTTAAAAAACAAATATCTTTTGCTACTTTTACGCCTTGCATCCACATTACTGCAGCATATCCCAGCCCTTAAAACTGAGACATTCGGAAACACTAATGCCCACGTTTTGGTTTGAAAACTCCAGGGTTGCATTGCAGTCTGGGCGGGCGCAATCGGAGACCTTTTGGAAACAATGACATCACACACCTGTCAGCCTTATCGGTTAGGTAGGCTTACATACCTTACAGTAACAGTTCCACGCCATTGATCCAAGATACTAAATCCCGGCTCTTACTTTTCCCCATGTTGATCTTTCTCCAAAGTATTTTGTGAATTTTCAACTTCTACATCCATGATTTTTAATTTAGTTAATTAAGCAGTGAAATGCCAGACAATCTGCTTCCTGTTTACAATGGCACAGCGTATGCCAAGTGCCATGTGACGTGCATTGTCAGTTGAGTTTATATGGACCGAGATTAGTTCTGTTACTGGATCTAAAAATGTATTTTGAAAAGAACTTGAAGATGAAAACGTAGTAATGTAAGTGGAGCCTAATTCAATATGTCTACCTAATAACATTATCATCATCATGTCCCCTTGTATTTGTTACAGATCTTAAAAATGTTACCTTAACTTGATTACTATTTTAGTAATCCTCCCATGCCTGATTGGAAGTACATGGAAACCGAACATAAACCGCTTTGGCACCATGGCATGAGGGTCTCTCCTACCTTGACCAGCTCATAGTCATGGTCCGTTTGTCAGATTGGGTGTTTGTTCAAATGCTTACATGAGAAGATTTGACATTGATCCACATGTCGGTTCTTCCTAATTGCATTCTTTTTGACACCTGCAAAGTAATTTGTATGCAGTTGCTGTAACACATTTGATGATCCAAATGCTAATACAGCACACACCAATGCATGCGATACTTGGTGTGTCACACAGCCTCTATTTCTCTGAGGGGAACGAGTCTCTTGTCTGCAAACTATCGTCCTTTTGTATCACTGATGGGCTTCTGCAGTTGTAGTAACTCAATTTAATTGGCTGCCACAACCAGCGGAGCAAAAAAGAAAAGACTTACTCATATTGATCCAATGTTCAGGGTTTTGTAATAGAGGATTTAGGAAAATGCAATTTGAAACAATGGATGACTATGATTACCAGGGAAGGCACAAACAGGCAAACGCTGATCTGAGAATCTCAACATTGTCCCTCACTGCGTGTTTCTTAAGATCATATTATTTTATCTCGGCCTGGAGTCCAACAGCAACAATTTAGGTCATAACGGTGTGTTGGGTTTATGGGTCACGCTTCGATTATCGCCGCTGACAACTCTTTTAATGAGAAGGCCCAAAGGGTGCCTCATTAAAAAGTGTAACAATAAGCAGCTACACCCCGCTCTGACAGGCTACAGTCCCGAAGGCTCACCAAGTTTTACCATCCAAATTATTAGAAGTCAAATTGTGTTGGGATGAATGGATATGTAATGGACAATACCTTTTATTATACTCTGTCATCCTCAATGCACTGACGAGTGGGCCATCCTCAGCTACAACCTTAGGTGGTGCATTATGGGTTGCACTTTAGTGAGTGGGCGGCTACTTCAAATCATTGTTAAATTAATCAGGGAGCTATGGACACAGCAATTACCAGGACAAACAAATTAAAAGATGTTTTTTATGTAATTATAATGTAGTGCCACGTCTCATGTTTCTGAATTTAGAATTTTGTATATAAATGAAAACTGTCACAAATATTTATCCCTGAAGTAAGATAGTGTTTTATGAGATTTCTATATTGCATTTTATTTTATTTTTTATTATGAAGTACAATTATTTTCTAATTAGGAAATATTTAATACCATCTTTTTACATGTTTAAGCCAACACTAGACCTTAGTGGTCCCTAATATTGTTTCTGAAGTCTCTT
>NC_048412.1:1257681-1276143 GCF_013103735.1 Etheostoma cragini | reverse complement strand
TCCCCCCTTCTTTAACAAAAACTCGAGTTGAATTATACAATTCTAGAGACAATATGTCATGAGACAATTCTAAAAACTTATTATTTTCTAAGAAGAATGCACATCACATGACATTTATATACTTTGTAAAGAAGAACACAACATGGAGTTGCTGCTTTTTCTGCGTTCGGTTTAGCTGGAAACAGATATGATGTAGTCGTGATCGCCGGTACTATATACAGAAAATATTAAGGCTAGTCATTGGTAAAACAAATTAAAGATATTGATTCTATGGAAAATAATCAAATTTTAATAATCGCCATGAAACAAATCACGACATATAAAATTTGCCATTATCCCCTACCCTTAATTTATGCACAGTCTTGAAAGCTACGGTGAATAAAAGACATTAATCAGAGCCAAAGTTTCCTCCAAATTGAGAAAACTGCATCCCTTGCATCGCCATTCTTCGCCATCTTGTCATTGTGAAACCTTTTTTTGCAGAGATACTGCACAACATCACAGGGAAAGAGAAGTGGCAGTGAGGGAGTGTAGCCCCTAACAGAGTACTTTTCCAATTAATTGACTTTTAATGCAGCATTATGTGGCATTTTCCTTCCCCACTCCTCATAATGGCTACCACCTGACTGCTGTGTAGTCAATTAAAACATAATACAACTTGACATAAGCAGTCAGTACTCAGAGATCAGGTTTCCCAAAGACAGTTAAATTGGAACGAGAAAGCAGAGAATGGTAATTCATGATCATTTTTTTTTGTTCATTTCCTGCTGTCACATTAATTTTGTTATATTTAATGACATGGCGTTTGTTACCGCGAGGAGCTTACAGATGTTCATAATCATCTAGGTGTCTTGATTGTCCCATGTATATGCACCAGGGAAGCTATTCTATGTGTGTGTGATGCAAATGTGTTTGTTGGGAGTTGTGGCTGTATTATCTGTTTGGCAGTGATTGAGTGTGGCAGTAAAAAGGCACTGAGAACAACGCGGGGATGTGGGATGATTGCTGGATGGCTTCGCAGAGAGCCGAGGTAATTTCCCTCGCCGCCAACTCAACTCCGTCGTTTGTCAGCCACCACTTGCGCCGCTGGCAGCTATTGTGCCAACAGCAGTCAATCACGCAGCTTATGAATCCTAGCCGCAGTCAGTCGCCCTGCTTATGAATCCGAACAGCAGTCAATCGCTCAGTGTAGGAATCCACTGACACATCTGCTGGTTCCAGCTGGTCACATGAATACCTAGCGACAGGACATCCTGGAGGCACGCAGAGATCAATCGCGACAAACACCTCTGAAGAAGATGGCTTTGTGGGACATTCCCTATAACCGGTCCTGCAAATAACGGACAGGAAGGTTTGCAGATTTGCAACTGCAGAAATAAAATGCTAAAAGCATTTATGTAAATTTTGACATAATTGTGTGTAAAAGGCATGGTATGATTTAGAAGATCAATAGTAGATAACTCGTTCCATTTTTAAAAAGGTTAGGGTTGGGAAAGAGGTCAGAGGTCAGGTTTAAGGAGGAAGACATACGCTGCAAAACTGTTTCCATCTCCTGACAGGTTCAAAACTTCTTTGCCATGTTAAGGTTACTGTCATTAAAAACAGTTACTGCAGCTTGCATGTCAACTTTAAATTAGTTTAAATATAGCCTACTAGCATAAAAAGCCAAATAAACTACAAAAACATCACAAAATGAAAAAGTTAATTGAAAAGTCAGTCTAATTTGAAGCTAATGAGTACCAGTTACATACAATTACCCAATGCAATAAAGAAGTATCACTTTTAATGAATGGAAATACAGTGTGCAGGAAACCTCCTTTTGTGCTTTTAGTAGCACTGCAGTTGTTGAGTAAGGTAATGATGCAGAAATGGGGGTGATGAGTTGAAGACTGGTGCGTTCCCTGGCCTGGAAAGCTGGACTCCACCACCTGTTGGCGGTGTCTCTGCCTCCTCTCCTGCAGCCTGCCTGGGGAGGATAACGCTGGCCGGGCTGGCGTCCCGCTGCAGCGGTTGGAGGTTAAATTGATTCCACCCTGCCACTCTCTTATCATAACTGTCTGCCATTCTGTCACAGTAGACCACAAATGCAATTCCCTGACCTTGGGTTAGACCGACCAAACCATCTCTTGCACTTAATAAATAAAAAAAGAAATTTAACTCTGCACTCAGCTACTTATGTGGTCCAGGGAGACCGGGGAACCATGTTTGTTTATGAGTGCTGCCTCAAGTGCCTGTAAATTCATCTTAAAAGGACAAACATTACAAATGAAATCTGGTTTCATCCTGTGTAGCTGTTGCACAAAAGCTGTGTTAAACGCAAACGCTAGCTCTGCAACTTTAACCAAACAAAGGCAAATAAAATCATACAATAATGAGTTCTAATATTTTTCCTTTTACTTGACAGCTGGTTGGTCTTCTATCACAGCTGATCGACCCAAATTTGGCCTCATTAAGTGTTAACTACTAAGAAAGACAGACAGCAGATATAAGTCTTGTCTGTTACTTTCAAAAGAAGAAAACAGTGTGACATTGGATGCAATTATTCCTCCTTTAGTTTCTAGAAATAATAATAAGAAAATAATAAGTATTCTCTAAAAGGGCTTTAGTGTCTGCAACCAAGATTTTAGCCACTGAGATTTGGTCCAGTGTGAAATATCTTGAAACATCAGTGTGAAATATCAGTTGGCACCAGGTTAGGTTCAGGCACAATCATTTTATTAATCATTTCAAAAGCATAACTTTGGCCATGGTTGACCTAAACCAACGCTAACTGTTGACAGGAAACAGTGAGTCAACAGCGGTCTACCGTGTCAAAGTCACACGCTTCACCGACCTTTCAAGCCGCCGCGACCTCCTCCCTAATGGTACGTGTTAGTTGTCGGCATCATTTTTAATCTTCCCATTCATTTCTATGGAAGTAACTGCAATTCATTCTGGAAACGTCGTGGGGACTTCGGAGAAGCGGGGCAACTTTATGCAAATGAGAAGCACTTGTTGATCTGAAATGAAGATGGATTCAGCAACCGCAATGCATATTTGTCACTTAAGAAACAAGGGCGCTCGCCCCATGTTTCTTGAGTCCTGCAGCGGCCCGGGTCTGAATCCAGCCTGTGGCCCTTGGCTTTGTGTCATCCCCATCTCTCTCTCTCTCCCTTTCACATCTGTTAACTATCTCTACCTATCTAATAAAAGGGATAAAACCCCCAAAGAATATTTAAAAAAAATTATGTTAGCCATTTTCTGAAAATAGATGATTTCGTTCCAATTGTGCCGCCATTATGGTCAGTTTTGAAATCCTGGAGCAGAAAGACCAACGGGAAATGTTGGTCCAATCAGATGCATTTATTCACGTTGTGGGGGGGGTGGAGACTGTTTTCCTTGGTTGCCAGTAGTCAGTGATGAGACACTAATATCTGCTGGTGGCGAGCCCAATAGCGTGCAATGCTGGGAAGCGGGGCGATCCCTGCCGTTAAAACGCCTAAACGGACACGTACCATTGGAGTTTGTAAATTACGGAAGGCAGATCTGTTCTGGACAGACTAGAGTCAAAATTCCTGTGTGCACTGGAGGTCAACAACATCATCACACAAGTGGTTTAGTTGTGTGTGACGGCACAGAGAGACGACTGTGTATGGTGATGCTGCTATATCATTTGGATCAGAACTGGAGTGTGTTTCTTTATTGAAAGAAGAGCAAAGACACTGACATGACTTGACACTGACGGCTTATTCACATGGAAAAGATATTGTTGCTCTCCTCATGACTGGCCACAGCAACAGTTTGATTTACTAACTGGCTCTGCACCTGATCGACAGATGCAGATGCTGCATCTAATTACATGCAAAGTACAATTCCAAACTCTGTCCAAAAGGTTGCAATTTTGATGATAAAGAAATGATAACGGAATAGGAAAGTAACGCAAAATTGGTCGAATGCTCTTTTAAAAGTCTCCCACAACTGTTGGGTGGATAAATTGTACTTTCTGGTACAATCAATATGAGACATTTGTAATTCATCCATCCATCCATCCATCTTCGTCTGGTATCGGGTCGCGGGGGTAGCAGCTCCAGCAGGGGACCCCAAACTCCCCTTTCCCGATCCTCATCAACCAGCTCCAACTGGGGGGTCTCGAGGCGTTCCCAGGCCAGGTCGGAGATATAATCCAGGCCAGGTTTGTAATTCAAACATGATGAAATGTAAAAACACTGAAAACATCTCAAGCAGCCAAACATTTTTACCTTGCACCATGAGCCCTCGTCTTACCAAAAACTGTCAAGTTTTAGAAAGCAATGTTAGAACATTTTGAAATCTAATAGCTTTAATTCTTTATAACCTTGAGCATTGCTAACAAAATCAGCTGCAGTCTTACAGCTTTTAGAGGTAGACAGAGAGACAATAATTGTACGGTCTATGTATTCAGCACATTTCTGGGTAGGTCATCACTGAGGATCTCGTTGCTAGAAATCCCTATCAACTCTAATCCTGGTCCTGGCATTTACCCTTTAGGTGCTCTTGACTGCAATGAAAGGGAAAAGTGAAAAGAAACCTGCAGAGGAGAAAGAGCGGGGGCACAGAGATTCTGCTCTGCAGTGTAGATTTACTTATCTGTCACGACTTTATGTGGTCGAAATGGAAAAGAGAATTGGGCTATGTTTACAGCACCATAAACCTTTCTTTTAAACCCAAGGACTTGGCCACCCTGAAACTGTAGCGTAGCACCCATAAAACTGCGGCTAACACCGTCTTTTAAATCTGATGAAACATTTATCGATTCTTTTTAGATCTTGTTTTATTTGCTCCTCCTATCCCACCTCTGGGTTAATAGAAGCAAATCAGAGAACAGCAGAAATACTGAGGGCAGTAAACGGGTGCATGCTAACAGCAGGGACCATGGATGAAAAAATAGGAGGAAGCTGCCGGGAAGAAATAAAAGCTGACTGTGTGTCTGCAGCACTCCGCCCCTTTTCCATTTGTTTCTTCCTAAGACGTGAATCTTTTAAATTCTGCAACAAATATAAAGGTTTAATTAAAAAGATAAGGTCTACTAATTCTACAAACAGCTGGTCACTCTAGTTTTTAGCTAACGTTACTCAAACAGGAGGAAATATTGAGTTTGGGACCATTTTTAGCTGTGGATTATTGCACATATTCATGAGTCAAAAACTGTTTTGCAGACTTTGCATACACACACATTGACGTTATTGTTGATATGTTCATTTCAATGGAATAAAATATCTATAATTGTCTCCAGTTTTGCTGATCGACACCATGTATGGCAGCAGCACCATCTGGTCTTTTTGGGGCATCTGATGTCATCGGTCAGCACTATGTCATTATCTTGCCTTTTCACTTCAATCCCATAGATGTTGCATGCACTTAACACTGCGTCTAATTTAGGTTTCTCTCTCGTTCTGTCTGAAGGGGTCTGTTCAGAGAAAAGACAGAAAAAGGGATCAGGCGGTTCATTTCAAGAATTTCCGAATGAGGTTTACTGCTTCAGACAATTTACATCCCCAGGTCTTCTTACCCTCATTCTCAATTTATTGTTACATATTTACAGACATGTATTTCATGTTGCAACACTGACAGCAGAGCTGTGGCTGGAGCCCCAGCAGTGATTTTTGCCTAATAGGCTTTTTGACTCAATTTCTAAAAGTTGAGCCATTTTAGTGGTGATTGTGCTAATTACGATTTTAGATCTGTTATTTGGAATATATAATTAAGTACAGTAAAAATAAATTTTCCGGAAATATGTGATTTGCTTACATCTGGCTGCTCTGCATTGATAGAGAATAAAACATGGTGCTCATTTCTCACCTTTTGTTCCCACTTTCACTCTTCAGTACCACCCAACAATGAATATTCTGTTCACTCGATAGATTGATGGCCCCTTTCACTAAGTCAGAGTCACGCAATTTAGATTTAACTACGTCAGAGGTGTCAGGTGACGTAGTATTGAGAGAGAATGGTAGAAAGTAGTATGAAAGACTGAAAGCCATGTAAGATTGGTTGGGGGGGGTGAACGGGAAACAAACCAGGTTTGGGTTTTGTGTCCTGCTCTCGTCTTGACTGCAATATATTTTCCCTAGCTTCAAATTCTTGTCAAAAATCATCACGTCCAGTTGAGAAAAGACAAGATGGCGACGGCCATATTGCCAAACTGGAGGCTTCAAAATGGCAGTCCACAAATCAGTGTGACATCACTGCTGCTTTAGTCTCTCTTTACTAGACCCTCCTTCAAAGTGCGCTGAATGAAGGTCTGGCTAGTTCACATAGCATTCGGGGATGTGGGGAAAACTCTGGTTCATTGGCGTTTCTTTAAACCAATCAGAATCTGCTAAACTCCACACAGAACTGCTGCAAAATAGTTAAATACTATAAGACAAAACTCAGATTGGACAAATATTCTAGCTAGCGGTTTCAACTGACGTTGCAGAGATCTGAGGCGCAGTCAACAACAGTCCTCATAAATCCATCCCCAACACAAAGATGCTGAAGGAAACGGAAACTACAACATCTTTCGTTTGGCCTTCTGTCAAATTGCAACCAATTATCCATATTTCCAAAATAATCAAACCCATAGATATACAGCAGTAAACTGAAGTTTTGTGGAGCTGATGGGATTAATTAGCTTTGTATCAACTGATCAACAATACCTTGAATGTAACAGACGTTCATTGATATAAAATGGTTGCACACCATAGGTTTAACACAGTCTGAGATTGCTGAGGGGGCAGACCCATGGTGGAGTTCAACACAAAGAGAGCTATCCTGAGACTTTCTGCTGGGTTTTAGCCACAGAGACTATTCAATGGGCTGAAATGCTGCAAAGCTCCAAATGTGAACATGAAGGTAAAGTGGGAATCAAGTTTTTTTTTTGGCTGCTGGTCAGTTCTGTTCCGGTGAGCCCACTACCTGAAAACAGTGTCAGGACTGTTGTTCTATCTGAAGCAATGCCAGGGACTAGATCAACGGATCGAAACAAACAGTGATGGCACCAGGGTCCCCAACCTTTCCCATTCAGTTTGTACTGAAGCGTCTTGGCATGGGTCTTTGTGTGAGCGCAACATTGATCTCGGTTTATAACTTACACTGATTTCAAGGAAGCCGCTGCTTGTGCAGCACAAGTTCATTTTTCAATGGCATTGATCTCTTTATCTCTAATGCTATTTTGGTGCAAAATAATGTGTTTGTGTGTGTTCTGCTTCCTCAGGCAGTGCCGTTGAGTTGATTCATGATGATTAAGCTCCCATGAGCACGCAATCTATCTGAAAGTGTTGGGATTCATAACATAATCCATTAATTATCTAAGTCCATTCAACCTGGGTGGAAATAAGGGTACACCTTATTCCAACATGAAAGGCATGGAACACCATGGAGAGGTCACTAGTGGATCTACACTGTATGCACTATTTATTTTTGGATGGTGCAACAAGACAGACCTGCTAAGTTCTTTCAGGAAATTATTCAAAATATTAACAAAGAATATGTTTAGGGCATGTCCTCTCCAACCGGGACATTTTGGGACTGATTGGTGGGATGTCTGTGGACCAAGTACACACTGAGATACATTGGTAAGAAATAATGAGGTATAACCATGTATCGGCTCATTTAAATAGCTCACGTTAGTGTTGTGTCAACAGGTAACTTCATTTAATATTAAATGAGACGTTTTCTTTTGCAGGTTTTAGAAATCTCGCACCAGAACAAGTCCCTTCCTGAGACTACTCTGCAGAGACACCGTCCATGTCTCTATCCGGGTGACCTTACATATACATCCACATAAGCTACCCTGGACTGATTGGCACTGTTTGACTCCCTTACTGCCTTCTAGCTTGCCTGTATGGCAAACACAACTCAGACAGTTTTTAACTTTTCAAATTTAACTTAAACTTTTCTTCAAGTCTTTTCCTAGTATCTATGTATAGTTAAGTGACGCTTATTATATCTTTGATATTGTGTTGTACTTGAAAAGATACATAAATTGCACTGAGTCTCTTGCACTATGATGTCTTTCTCCATTTTTTTCCACATTTCTTTTTATTGCATTTCTCCTTTAAACATGCTCAAACTTTGCCGTAAGGGCATTCTATTGTCATCTGTCTTTGTGTTTCTGTAGTATGTGTGCATGGATGTCATGTCATGTGTCTGTGCTTGTGTATGCGTGTTGTGTATAAGCTATTGGACACCATAATTTCCTTCGGGATAAATGTAGGATCTATAGTTATCTAAGACAACAAACTGGAGGAAAATACTCACTAGGGATACACCGCCAGGAACAAGACTCAGCCAATCGGAGACTGGCCAAGGAGAAAAGAGGGTGGTAACGAGGGACAGGTGACATGAGGGCTGACCCAGAACAGGTGAACACATCAAGGACTTATCAGACTCAACAGGAAGCTGCACAAAGGCTGTGTTGAAAACCGCTTTTTTGTTATGGAAACAGTACTCTATATATATTATATACACTGAGTGTTTGTCATTTTGTGGTGGTGTTCATATTCTTTGTGGTTGGTTTCATTCACTATCTTGTCCACTATAAAAATATCCACAACGCACTGCTTATTTGAGTGTACATATCTTACACACTTCAGTACAAGGAGAAGCCCTGAAAAGGAAAAATGGAGCAAGCTTTAATTTCAAACCAGTGGAAATGTAATGCGCTCTCTCTCTCTCTCTCTCTCTCTCTCTCTCTCTCTCTCTCTCTCTCTCTCTCTCGTCTTCATACACACACCTGCTATTTAGCCCATAGTGGGATAACATATGTTTGATGACTGAATCATTGCTATAGTTTTAGCAGTACCGGTAATTTACCGGTACTGCTAAAACTAAACTTTATGGAACCTTTAAAGAGCAGGTGTGTGGGATTGTTTGTGTATATGTGTATATTTGTACTGTAAAAATATCTGGTTGCCACAGCTCAGTACTTCACTGTTTAATTAAATGTAAGATTAAAACATCATAACTATAGATAGTTTTTAAAGTGAAAACCCTTTTTGAGACTGTATCCACTGAGTCACTGGTCAGGATGGTGCCTTGCTTTTATTGATTACTTTTAATATTATTTTTATTAATAGTTAAAATCTGAACCTGCTACCACCACATCCCTCCACATATTAATTACAGGTGAAAACAACATGCAGAGGGTAAAGTGCTGTCTTACAGTAAACAGTTAATATTTTAGAACAGTGAATGGAAACACTATTCGTTACTCTAATTATGTTTTCTATTATGATGACAGAGCGGTTTAAAGTGTTTCACTGTTTCAAATCTCCCATGCAGAGCTAAAACGGCAAAAACAAATGCAATCAATAAGAAAGTCAAGATGCTAAGTGTGTATTGTTGAAGACAGACCTGTGACTAAGCTATCCTAAACTAATAGTCCCGAATAACACTACAATGCTTTTGTTTGTAATTATCTTCAATTTGCAAGCAAGAATTATTTCACTGTAACTGAAATGCAAATGTGACAGCAATTCAAAACGAAGTAATATAATTTGTTCCAGAAAGGTTGATTGGGACATTAATTATTGTGTGTTGTACAAAATAAAGCTGTCTCAATTAGGGATGTAATTATGAGCAGTCCCATAATAGACTGTTTTAATGAGTATATTTTGGCAAGGAGAGGTGATTAATTCACAAAATTACACCATAACGTATCAAGAAAACCTTCATGAACTACACAAAAACTCAAGATAACTTGAGAGATAACATGTTGTCTTGTTTCAGGTGTGCTAACAAAGCAATGACTTAATAGAAGGAATATGAAGCGTGTTTATTACCGAGTACGTTTTCATGTGTTTTCCACATATGAGGAATTTGCCTTGGTGTCTGGTCTACAATAAACATAGTCATGGAGCATATTCACAATTAAAGCACATACTGCAACTGTGAAGAAAGGTAACAGAAAATAGAAAAGCTTCCATACAAATATGAAAAGATATATACAAATGACATCTGTTTAACCCTTAGAGCGGTGTAAAAATGTTCCTCTTTTGTGTTTTCAGGGAACGATAGTCCTCAGATTGGACAGATAGTCTAGCTAGCTGTCTGGATTTACCCTGCAGAGATCTGAGGACCAGGTAACCATAGTCCTCAGATTGGACAGATAGTCTAGCTAGCTGTCTGGATTTACCCTGCAGAGACCTGAGGACCAGGTAACCATAGTCCTCAGATTGGACAGATAGTCTAGCTAGCTGTCTGGATTTACCCTGCAGAGATCTGAGGACCAGGTAACTATAGTCCTCAGATTGGACAGATAGTCTAGCTAGCTGTCTGGATTTACCCTGCAGAGATCTGAGGACCAGGTAACCAGAGTTTATGGCCTTTTCTGTACCACCACACTCAGTTCAAACATTTCATTTTTAACAGCAATACAACATGGAATTGAACAGTGAAATCATCACGTTCTGCTCTACTCTTTTGTGTAATGGGATGTAATGAACATTCCAGTCTGTCCAGGCCAGTAGTAGGTCTGGGATGTGACCTCAGTACAGAGAACTATGTGTAAATAAAAGTGTAAAAAAAAGAAAAAGAAAATGCACTGCAATAATCTGCTGCTGAATATGAATCAACAGAAACTGAACGTACAACTAACTGCTGAAAACACACCGCAGCAGTAAAACTAAATGGGAATAGTAATCAGGCATAAGCCTGGAAATCAGAGCATATCCATTCCTGGTTTGTGCCATAATAAAATATGACAAATGATTTATGTCTGGCATTTATTATTCTGTGGGAGGTAATTTGTTAGACTGCAAATGCATAGACATACCCGTTTTATAATTCAATCACACAAAATAATGAATATCCTACTTTGTTTAGTCTGGCTGTTTGTCTTTGTTCTATTGTTTTGTTTGCACCAAGAAATTAATTATAGCATACATTATGCAGGTGCCTTTGATTAAACCTGGCTGATGATTTTACCAGACATTTGTTTCACTCAAGAACATTTCGAGTTGTGAAACTATAGAGAAAACCTCTTGGCTCAAAGTCAAGTGTAAGTGATGACTTTTTTTATTTTATTTATTTTTTTAAATTCATGGTACTGATATTGTCTTAACGTCAGTGTTCATAGTCTCTGTTTTTCAGTCCTGACCATTTTATTCCAAACAGTAGGATGGTAAATACATACAACTATGGAGGTTTATTCTTGATCTTAGGCACACATACCAGTTAGAATCTAAGTTATTCTACACTCAAGTTACACCTTTTGAGTTTACAAGTTCCGATTGTCATTAGCCACAGGGCTGGGCTGGGGAAAAAAGCCCTAACCCTAACCCATTAAATGATTTTAAGGCCATGTTGAAATGCCATATAACTCAAAAATGTAACTACCACATGTGACCTGTTCCTTTCCTCTATGTGTGATGCTGGTTTGTTTGTGTTGTCTATGCTGTATTTCTGTTTAATTGGAACCGGTGTGCCGTCTTGGTCAGGTCTCCCTCGGAAAAGAGATTTCAATCTCAAGGGACTTCCTGGTTAAATAAAGGTTAAAAAAATAAAATAAAAAAAGATCTGGAGTGGGACTCATTTTCTCAGACCGGCCCACTTTAAACCTCAGGAAATAAGTCTGCAACAACGCACTGATCTCTACAGCCTTGGAATTCAGAGTATTTTTTGTAAAACACAATAATTTCCAATTCACGGCAAATACATTACATTTTGCATCACAATGTAGATTTAATGGAAAAGTTAGTAAAAAAAACCAAACTGACTAATGCATCAAAGATCAGGTCTGCCAAGACATTGGACTTTTAAACAATAAAAAGCCAAATGAAAAATTTAAAGGAAGCCCTTTCCATACAGTTTATTGGAGGCCAATTACCAATGCTACCCCAATTCAAACTTTGAAATCTGAATCCTTTTACTCCTTTTTTTACATTTAAAACATCAAATTTTGCACATATGGAAAGGGACATGTACAATCAGCACATTGAGTAGCATGATAAAAGCTTCACATGCAATTGTCTCTGTAAGTAATTTGGCAGAATTGGATAAAACAGCGAAAACTCCTCTGGGGACAGTCTGAGATGCTGTCAGCAGTCAGCTGCTGTACAACATCCCTAACCGTGAATACTTTAATGCTATCAAAGCCCTGCTCCTTTTGAACACCATCTTAATTATTGCCATTTTAATTAAGGGCCGATTCATCCAGCACTGACTGACTGTTCGGTGCAGTGTTGCCCACTTTCCTCCATGACTCTATCATTCAAGTGGAGGATACCTGCAGTGAGAGACCCCCGCAGCGGCTGTCTGACTGCCTGTTGAAAATGATTATATCTACTGATGATTGATGGTGCGTGCGGCAGATTTAGCCATCTTTCGATCAGACGACTGTACTCGTGAGTTAGGATTGGCTGTCCCATAAAGACCTGTGATGGCTGTGTCATGTATCTGCTGCAGGGAGAAGAAATCTCATTAAAAATGACAAGGATTATTAAAGAATTCTCAACAAACTGCAATACCAAACGTCATTAACCCGTGGCCCGTCTCCTCCCCATCAGCAGTCACAAAGTGTCACTCATTAGGACAGTAGTGTCCGCAATACGAGATGTTTATTACTTCCTGAAAATACATCTGAACAAGTAGGTGTCAACTTGTATTGGTTTCTAGACTTTCAGAATGTCTTTTCCACATTAACGATATGCTTACTATAGCCAACATGTAGTCATTCAGTTAAGCTTAATAATTCACTTTCTTCTATGTGTATATTTAACATGCTCTATAAATAACATCTGGTCATTTAATCCATTCGGACCAGTTTAATATGCAACTCAACTGGTGCATAAATGCAGTAGGGGGTGTCAGGTTGGTGCAGGTTTGGTCCCAAAGTGCAGAGAGGATAAATATGAAAAATCTTAGAAGCAAACCAAAAACAGGTAACAAGGAAAACTGAGAAAAGCAGAGCAGCACAGGCGAAACAACATAAAGTAAGACGACAAAGGGAGCACACAGACTAAAAACAAGAGGGTGGTAACGAGGGACAGGTGGCATGAAGGCTAACCAACAGGTGAAACCCATCAGGGCGGGGCGGACAATCATAAAGGCGGGAAAACCTAGAAGGCAGGAAGTCAAACAAGACAGGAGTACTTACACAACAAAATTAAACCGGAAACTAGACTAAATCCAGGATAATGACACGGGGCCCCTATTCAGTCTTTCGTTCAGCTAAGTGGTCCCAGTCCTAAAAAATAAAGACCCCTGTTTGAGATCATTACAGGACTACTCAGAACTCGAAAACCCTTTACCCATGCTTCATTTGAAAGTGTTTAACTTGTTATCTAACACACTAGTTAGCTAACAAACTAGTTAGCGTTGAACAGAAAGTACAGTTAAGGCTGATCAATGTTACTTGTTTTAATCAGTATTTGGTATTAAACCGAAGGTAAATTATGATAGGATGCTTTTGTTTTCACCAACAGCCACAATCAGTACATGAACCGCACCTCAGTGCTCCTGTGCCCTCAGAAAGACCTTCCCCAGAACACGGACTACTGTGGACCACAAAGTAAAGGATTACGTTTAAGCAGCTAAACGTCAGCATGTTTTTAATTAAAAGTTAAATACGCGGCAATGCTGAAATTAAAGCAGCTCAGTACAGCCTCGCAGAGGTTATAAGTCTACTCCACTGCTGCCAACGGGCGTGTGTCAAAGACAAGACAGACCTCACTTCCTGGTACATTTTTGTTAAACGGGAGATTCAGATCGATGACAGCATCAAGAAAGACTCTGTGCTTTATCTTTGAAACATTTACACTTGTGACCTCTTTGAATCAAAGAAACGGGGCTTGCGCTGTAAATGATGTGCACGCTCCTGCAATTTAAAAGTAGTTTGGGATGAGGAAAGCCATAGTCAGATCATAATTGGCAGAAACCACTGAAACAGAACACACTGTGTCCTTCACGGCCACCCAAGTGCTGATAATACAGTTGCCATAGTGACCCACAAAAAGAGATGGTCAACACAGTCCGGCAGTCAGTCACCTATACGTTGAAAAATAAATTCATGGATGTGATGGGAGTCTGCTTAATTGTATAGAACTGTACGGGATGGAACAAAAAACTAAGCATGGGACCATAACCACTTTCCCATTCTCCCTCCTGTCCCTCCCTTCAGCCCCAATCCCACATCCCCGGGCCCCTGCATTGCAATTCTCCATCCATCCACCAGATGCCTTTAGACTCTCTCCCCTGTTTCCACTTTGCCTTGTCAGTAATGCAGTATATTTACCGGGTCACTTCCACTTATTCATGACAAAATTGTCAATGTTGCTTGGTGCCTTGCTTTCCAGACACCTGCACCTGTACCTGGTCCTGTACTCTTATATGTATCTGCCTTTCCCCTGCCCCATTCGTGTTCCTGTGGACTTACATTAACTCCTGTCTGGACTTGCTCACCATGCCATCAATGTTGCTTTTGACTCATATCTCCTGGATCCTATGAACGTTCAATAGAGCTGGTGAAGGGCAACTCTGATGCCCAGCAGTCATCCTTCATTGGGTGTTACCTTGCCATTTTCAGGGGGCACCCACGTGTTGGAGTCACTAGAACAAGGCACAGCCCCCATGGTTCCTGAGGCCATCATCTTTTGTTTGCTGTTCAGCTCCTCAGCCTGTCCTTTTCCCAGCGACACAGTCTTAGCCTCCCAATGCTGTGACTAACTAACAGCCAGAACCCTTTGTAGTCTCCACCGACACCCAGCTAGATCTTCATTCAGCCAGGTCATCACTCGTCCAAAGACCAGCGGCCCTCAAGATCCACAATTGGCTATCTCTGCCAATGCCCAGTCAGATCTTCAGTGTACCATCTCTGCTGTTCAAACTACCTGCGCTGAGACACAGCACGTGGCAACCACGGACTCTCCTGTGTCTTGTGGTTTAGCTCAAATCAACGGCCCCTTTAAGTTGAACTCCTGGGACGTGAATATCCGTTTCCCGGGTGAAATCTTGAGTTTTCCTCTAACTACTTTTCCCAGAAAGTCCTATGTTTCAAGAAACACCCAACCCCCAGTCTCCTCCATGCTCAGATTTCCGCGGCCATTGAATAGGTTCTCTGGTCAGAAGTACTAGCGGTTACTGCTTACAGTGGCCGTCAATGTTGAGCTTACAGTACTAAATACGTGGAATACTGTACATACGGATTGCAGTGCATTAATGGGTCTTTTTGTCCACTACTTTGGAGTAGAAGGTAATATCTTGACTATTACTATTATCAGTAGTACTTGACTTAATAACTATTTGACCGGTAGCCATTCAGTTTGATACAAACATTCAGGGTGAACTGTAATAAGTTTGGTTTTCCCCTTTTTATACTGTAATACTGTTTTCAATAATTTAGTTTATGACCGTGAACCTGCCATGTACATTTCCAATGTGTGTTTAAGCATTGAACAACTTAGCATGCAAAAACGCTATACTTAGATGGTTACCATGGTCACCATTGCCTGCTTCATACCAGCACAATGTTAATGTGCTGTATGTTGTGCTGTATGTTGTGCTGCATGTTAATGTTAGCATTTAGCTCAAAGCACATAGAGCCTCTAGCATATCGTTCGAGAAGGCGACCTTTATTTCCAGCAGAATAAAGACGTCTGGTTTGTTCAGCTTAAAAAAACAGCTAAAGGCCCAGTTTACAACAACAAAATGGGGAACTAATTGCTTTTTTCCAAATAAGTCTAAATAAGATAAGAACATTATGAAAATCTCCTCACAAAATACCCAACTAGCAATGAAACCTACAGTTGTCTAACTGTTAGGCAACATAGCTAATCACACGACAGCAAAGAAATAACAATTAGAACTACATACTGTAGATCGAATCTTGTCAGTATGCACATATGACTGTAACTACAAGACACTGTGGCAGTTTACGATGTCTTTCTCTCTGCCTATGTTTTAGCTTGCCTCTCCTTATCAGGCCTTCTTCCTCCATCATCTTCCCCTGCTTTGCCAGAGGGGACATTTTTATTAAAACGGACGGCGGTGTTTGCTCAGGGGCAGATGGGACTCTCTGTCTCGTCGACCTGAAAGGATTTTTTCAACAACTGTTGACTTATACAGTAGCTGGCTGCCTGGTAATTAGGCTGGGTAATAGCTTGCTGTGAGCAAGCCGGGTGCGATCCTAGCAATACCACAGTGTGTCGCAGTGTACAGGTGTTGGGGTCAGTGAGAACTGAAAAGTGTAGACAGCAAGGATGCAATGGGTGCTGCTTCAGGCAGGGTGGTGCTGGAGCACAGCAAAGGAGTGTGGGGCAGAGTGTGGTTAACAGTATACTGCATCAGGTGAACATGGTTAGGTTGTTCATTAGCTTGAGAAAAATTGATCCCATGATATATCATCATGACATATAAGAATACAAAGATGTAGTGAGCCTGGCTTTGTCAATTTGCTGTGTCCAAAGAGGTACAAAAATAGCCCAAATAGATACACAAGCACAAAGATTTCCAGATTAATCAGGTGTATTATAATGCAATGTGCCAAACATCTTCTTTCGTGCTTCTTTCAATAAATCAAAAACACTCTCTCTACAGCCAAAACCTGCAATTATTTGTGAAAGGCTCTGTTACTGTGAAGCTTTGTCTCCAGCAGGCTCGCAGCAGGTCTAGCTGAAAGATTTATTATTCATTGAATTGACTGGCAGCTAATATTTTGTACCAGTAAATAATAGCTATAAATCTGACCAGTTTCATGTCTAAAGGTGTAGTAGAATGCTATTCTTCTAGATATGGGAAGGGCTTTCAGAGGTTGGTTGGAAACATCATTTATTTTTTTTGTGTGACAGACACAACCCAGGTCAAACATTGTGATTTAATGCAGCAAATCTCCCAATTTAATTGAATTTGTTCCAAATGGCAAAACAATCCCTTAAATAATTGCTGAACTATTTCAGTGTGGACCAAAGAGATGGGCCACCCAGCCAATCAACATCACAATCCCTAGATCTACTACTATGGAAAATAAAAAGTGGGCCGTGTGCATTAAATCCCTGTTTCATGACAGTATACTATATATATATTTCATATGTGTGGCTTAATAAGCTCTATGAATAAGACAAAATCGGCACGGCACATATGTTTAACAGTATGCTGGACTATTGTATGGTCCCATCACCACTGAAACCCATAAAGTACTATGTATGTAGTAGTAGAAGCACTAACTTTAAGTATTAACTTGATATTTGAAGTCTTCCCTTGTGTGTGGTTGAATGCAGCCCTCATCGGCAGTCTGACAGCCTGCTGCTAATGTCTAATTGGTTTACTGTGGGCTTTAGGTCACAATAATTGACCTCACACCAAGTCTCTCTCACAAAGCAGTGACTTCTGGCTTCATTAGTTCTTCCTTTGAAGCACAAAGAGGACAACTTTTCTGACCCCTAGAGAATTGGCTTCTTGATTCATACAAATTGATGTTTGGCTCGCTGTCTGTTTCATGGCCCTCACTAGCTCCCTGCACTTTGATCATTTTTCAAAGCAATAGGCTACACAGAGACATGAGTAACATCTTTTAACCCAGCCTCTGGGATCCAGTAAAGGGGGCACACTCAGAGGAGAGAGTGGCAGTTAAAGGCCTGGGACTCTACCTGTTAACTGCAGCAGCATTGCCCTCATCGGAGGACAGCTGAGCCGGATAACTACAGCGGGGAGCTTCAGTCCAGCAGAACCACACCAATGTCTTCAGCTTGAGTCTGAACACACACAGTGTAAGAGTGACAAATACTATAGCAACACAGATCCGTCCTAACACTCTTTGTGAATGGGTGGTATGTCGTATGTTTTCATACATGTAATACCTTAAGGATCAACACCATGTGGGTATTGACATTTACACACATGGGGAGGCTGCCAGTTTTCCAAGTATTGATGAACAGAATATAATTCAAGTTTATTTATGGTGTCAAATCCCAACCGAAGTTATCTCAGGACACTTTACCCCCAAGTTACTGTGCTGAAGAAACCTAATTCAGGTCATGTTGCAAAATGTTTTTTTAAGATCTTGGGAAAAATAAAATCTGAAATAACCAGACCATTTTATATTGTGACGATCCGTTTTGAAGCCGGTGGTCGTAAACTATCAAAATAAAGCTAAACAGCATTTTAAAATGTGTTTCTTAAAACACATTTTAGGCAAGAAATTTGCAATGCATTAACATAATCTTGATCAGCACGGCTTAGTTTGACAGTTTGATATGAGTTTCGTGATCCTGGTGCATTGCACTTAAGATAGTCTATGTCTCTGACATTCCACTTCTGGGATTGCTATGGTGTCACCGGAAATTCCGCCTGATCTCTCTCTCTTTAGGCCAGATGTCCATCCCCATCCTCTGGCTTTGTCTTTGCATTCTAACCTCCAATGGATTTCTGAGGACTATGGTTACCTGGTCATCAGATCTCTGCAGGGTAAATCCAGACAGCTAGCTAGACTATCTGTCCAGTCTGAGGACTATGGTTACCTGGTCCTCA
>NC_048412.1:1240514-1257556 GCF_013103735.1 Etheostoma cragini | reverse complement strand
CCTGGTCCTCAGATCTCTGCAGGGTAAATCCAGACAGCTAGCTAGACTCTCTGTCCAATCTGAGGACTATGGTTACCTTGTCCTCAGATCTCTGCAGGTTAAATCCAGACAGCTAGCTAGACTATCTGTCCAATCACAGCTTTCTGTTGATGACTAAAACTACTTTTTAATGCACACATGTTCCACCAAAACAAGTTCCTTTCTGAGACTACTTAGCCGAGGCACCGTGGCTTGCTCCGGTCCTGGGCGCAGCCCAAGACTATTTTGATTGGTTTAAAGAAACGCCAACAAACTAGAGCACCTTTTCCTCCCATCTTGGAGTTCTGTGTGGACTAGCCAGGTCCCCCCTGTTCAGACCTATGGAGGAAGGTCTGGCTAGGGGGAACACTGTTCTTGCAAGACTTGCAGAGAAAAGAATGGCAAAGATGAATTTGTGTGAAATAGTGTTGCTGGGGAAATGGTTCTGTGACCTCAGCACCACCTATGCACATGGGTTAGGAATCCAGACAACATGGCTAAGGGTTTAAGGGTTTAAATAAAAGCAAAGTAAAAGCGAAAGTAGGGTTGCAATCATACACCTTCATTGTCGATTAATCTGTTGATTATTTTCTTGATCGTTTAGTCTATCAAATGTCAGAAAGTGCTGAAATGTGTCAACCAGTGTTTCCTAAAACCCAAGATGACTTCCTCAAATGTCTTGTTTTGTCCACAATTTAAAGATATTCTATTTACCATCACAGAGGAGAGAAGCAACTAAAATATTTACAAGTAAAATGATGGAATCAGAGAATTTTGTATTTTTCCCAAATGAAAAATGACCTAAACCGTGAAAATTGTCAGAAACTAATCAATAAATCGTTAAATCTGTAGACGGAAGCGTTCCCAACAACTACTTGGCCACTTGATTATGTTTTTGGGCGTGGAAAGCTGATTTTTATTTCAAGCAATGATCACATTTTATTCCACAGTCAGATTATTTGAGTTATTACAACAGCAACATTTTAAAGGACGTAGATTCTGTGGTTATTCCAGATAACTTGGCACAAATCCGAAATAAAAACTGTTCTCAGAACATGCTATAAATGTTTGACATTTCCTCTTGCTCCTCGATAATTCCTTGTTTGTCTAACCTGGAAATGCAAAGACATTTACATTATATACACTAATTATGACTATTGATTTTTAAATGTAATAATAGCTGACTACCTTCCTTCCAGTTCCTTAAAATAAATCTTCTAAAAGCCCTGCTGTAACTTCACTGACATTCAGGAGGTTTACTTCCACACTGCGGACCGTTAGCATGCCTGTCAGCCAGTCACAGAGTCCATTCTACAGTTCTGTGTTCTGCGGGAAATCACTTTGACTTCTCTTTTGCAATGGAAATTAGACTGGAGTAGAACTTAAAGTCACCTAGCTGCCACAAGAAATGCTGCATGCAGGGGGAAATAGGAGCTATCATCAAATCTGTGTTTTCTTTATCCCTGCAGGGTTTTTAGAAGAGTGTAAAAATGTTGATGACAAATCCCGTTTCTTTGTGTGGAGGGAAGAAAGACCTGCTCTTTGCAATCACACTTCTGCAGTTAGCAGGGGCAAAGAGCTGGGAGGGGCGGTGGGGAAGAGGTGCTCGCCAAAGGATTTACAGTTCAGAAAAAGACAATCTGCTTCAAAAGCAAAGCAGCGGCATTGTCACAGAGTAATTTCATTTCATGAATAAGCGCTTGACTGCTTACAGTGACAGCCTAGTCCTCATCCTGTCTGCCCTGGCACCGCTCCCCTTCACCAGCCAATGACAGAATGTCGTTCCTGCTTCCAAAATGCACCGACCAGGAGGATGGGGCTTATGTGCCACAACCCAAATCTGTGTCCCCCTGACGGATGTTTAAAATAAAAATGTGAAAGGAAGAGGACCGGGAGCACTGAGTCGCCATTTCACTTTATATTTTCCTGAAGAAAATGAGTAAAAAAAACAGGATTGTACACACACATCCATACATACATACATACAGTACACACAACTATTTGATCACTCTGAACGCACGTGCTCATGTTGCATGTTAGAGACTTCCACTAGCCAACACAAATGCACACTGTCCGTTGTGCAACACATAATTGTCGTCATAACATGTACAGTACGGGGCATCAGCCTATTAACATAAAATCCTAATAAAATGTACATGTGTGTTTTACATATATATACATACAGAGGAGCAGGAGGGCTCGATGCTCCAGTACTGTCGCCCAAATGGCAAAAGCCTTCAGAGGCTAGGTGAGGTGTGGCCGGGGTCACCCGCAATGCTGGTGGCTGTGCGGGTGAGGCAGGTTTGGTAAATGTCCAGTAGTGAGGGGAGGGGGACAGCAATGATCCGCCCAGCAGCCTTCTGTATGCGCTGCTGGGTCTTACGGTTGGAGGCAGTGCGGCTCCTATACCACCCAGTGATGCAACTGGACAGGTCGATCTCAACGGGGCCCTTATACAAGGAACACGTGATGGGTGTGGGGGCTCTTGCTCTCCGTATTGTGCGGAGTACGTAGAGGCCCCACTGGGATTTTATGGCCAAGGATGCAGTGTTTGTGGTCTAGGAGAGTTCCTTACTTATGTGAACACCCAGGAATTTGGTGCTGATCCCTCTCTTCACAGCAGCACCTTTGATGGTCAGTTTGGGTTACATCATTGCACCAGATTCGAATTCAGCTAATGCCAGACCACGGTCCCATCACAGACCAGTCACGGACCTACCACAGAGACACAGGAAATCACAGATGGCTTCATTTGTATCCTTCAGAGGGTTGAAAGACAACCCCAGAGAACACAGCTGAAGGTGCATCCAGGTTGGGCCAACCCGTTCGCACTCACAACTCGTTAAATACTGACAATTGGTGTGTGGCTCCCAGCATCTGATACCAACGTAAAAAAAAAAACGTTTTGCGTCTGTACGGAACGCTCCCGGCAGAGCAGCAACTCCACCACGGTATTAAGACAGACAAAGGCAGCAAGTAGTGGAAAAGACCCCAAATCTGCATTGGGAGGCTGGTTGGGGGGGTTGGTGGATGGGTCAAACACCACAGGGGGCCGGTGTTCATGTCCCGCGTGTCACTGAAACATACATTTTATAAACTTTTAATCAGAAAATGTATTAGTGGTAAACTTGGTGACGTTTTTATAATGGTACATTTTACAATAATGACATTTACAATGATACAGATAGCTGACAACCAGGACTTAGAATGATTTCTCCCAGAACTATAAGTGTTACATAATCAACATCCAAATAATTCTGACCACGAAGGAACACTGGAAACACTGATGTATTTATAATGTGAGCAAACAAAGTTCCACAGCCTTTGTGTCCATGATTAGCCTCGCCTCTGTGTGCTGTTGTCCTCACATATTAAACAGTAATTTGTTGCCGACTGTCCCGAGCAGAGGCCAAGTGGTGCGGCGTTGTGATGAAAACAGACATGTTAATGTGCGGATGGGCCCGTGCGAGGGCTGAGTGGGACACAGTGTAATATGGTTCAGAGCTGGGTCTAACCAGGAGTGACAGTTCCCTGTTTTAAAGATGCGGGACGACTGATGCATTATGCATGAGCGACCTGTGTTGCACGAGTCATGCTGCTTCACTTTGCCCCGTGTCCCACTATTACTGCTCGACTACACACTGCTACAGACACACACCACTGCTTTCTCCCAGTCGAGCCGTTGTGCTGCAGGGATGCTAATGTGTGCAGTTATGTATTCATATGTAGCTTTGCTATAAATTAGTGAGCTTTAAAATGGTCATAAGAAAATGATTTGAAAAAGGCTTGTAAATCTACTGCAGTAAGAGTGAGTGATTGAGTTTCACTGAAATTAATTAAATGGAATGACATAAAAAGATACTCATAAAACCCTACAATGTAAATATCAGAGTGCAATCACTAACTTACACTATATGGGTTGCTTGATTAATAAATGTCAAGTTCAGGTTCAGAGAACAAACGGAAACAACTCCCTGCTCCCTCTTCATTTGGTGGTATTAAAGAGTCTGCTATTGTGTTCATTTTTTAAATTATTGTTGGTTTCTTTTAAAAAGGTTCCTGGTTTTTGAACGTAGACCTGAGACGACTATCCTGAGGTAGAGTACAACTCATTTTCCAACTTTGTTTTGTTCACTTGGGGTAAAACAACATCCGAGAGTCTCTTCTCTGCTTCTGTTAGTAGTCAGAGTCATCAACCAACCCTCGTAGAGCTGGCTCAGGTTTTTCTTGGACCACCACTTAGTTATGCTCTTTTGGACTGTTGGGGGACTTAACTTGGACACACTGAGCTCCTCTCTACTCTCTTTCCATCTGTGTGCATCCATGTCCCTGTTATTCTTGCACTAACTTAGCTCCGGGGAGCTTATTCCCAGGAGTTTTCACAATTGCTCGCCGCTCAGTTTTTCTCGGATTGTGCTGGCACCTGGATTGTGGTTGCACCTGCCGCCATGGTCCTGCTCAACGCCCTGCTACGCCCTGAACTGCTACGACTAATATTTCTAGTAATAGTTCCATTATCTTCATTGTTACTTTAATTGCCACTTTTCAACATACCAACTATTATAATTCTGATTATAGGGTCTTTGTAAATTATGGTGTGGTCTGTGCCTACTTCACCTGAGATAACGGTTTTTTGAATTGATACTATGAATACAATTTTAATTTAATTGAAGCTGCACACTCAACGTGGAATTGTTCTCTCTCAAGGTAAAATGGCAAACACAGAAGCCGTTTGGAGTCAGGACTCCTACAAGTCAAAGGTCTACATGCACTCTTCTCTTAACTCTAAGTGGTCTCTAGCAAATCCAGCAGGATTCACTGCAGAGTGAATCCAGCAGGAAATAGGTGTTCGTGTTCCAGGAGTAACCCAAACCACCATCTTTTTTTCAAAACCTAACTGTTGTTGCCACATGACAGCCACCTTTAGTCTGCTCAACTTGAATGTGACAGCTTCTGAACCAACCGTAATCTCACCTTCTGTCGGCTAAATGTAACTGTACAGCCCCGTGAACTTCACGGTCATCACAAATCACGGCTCCCCGTACTTTTGCGAAATATCATACAACTTGTTGTGTCCGTTTTTGTTCACGTTTTTGTGTGATGAGACAACATGCTCAGTGATCCCCCTTTGACACAAAACACTCCTGCCTTCCTTGTGTCACTGTGTATCAGATTGATCTGGTTGTCATCACGTTTTTTGACATTATTCATATCTGAGCTCTGACTTACTGTTTGAGTCCATGTCATAGGCATTTACTGACGTCAATTCAAATTTGACATGGAGGAAAAGAACAAAACAGTCCTGATAACCAGCAATCTTTTCCACCAATTAAGCGCGGCATGGCTTCATGTTCCCAGTGGGGCTTTCCACGATGGCAATTTACAGCTTATCAAGTGCAATGGCCTCTCATTCGTCACATCATCTCTCCTGCTGGTACTTAACAACCTCTCATTTCCACCAATACTCTAGTTTAGCATCCAGGGAGACGCTACTTTGCATCCTGGGAGAAGCTGGAGCATCACTGGACAAGGTGACAACATGACAGAGTGTTGGTCCTCCAAAATGTGTCTATCGGCAGTAAGATAATGGGTTATTTTGGGCGTCGAGATGAATCTTCCACACCATTAGGTTGTGTGATGGGGGTTTCCGCGGAGTGGCTAGCAGGGGGGAGACACCGAAGCTGAGATGAGGAATGTGACGAGAGCCCAAGTTGTGACATTTCAGTATAGAGTGCAGAATGGGACCATTGACTAAAAACATAAAATACTGTTAAAAAAAGCTTTTTTATAGGTGAGCTGTTGGCAGTAAGGGTTGTTCTGTTACCTATGAAGCAATCCTTGAAGAGAGAGGGAAGAGGGATGTTGATGGCTCCCTGCGGCTTATAATTAAGTTTAAGGGGTTTCATTCCTCATCTCTCAGGTCTCCCATTGCTTCTTAATTTAATTGCACAATGCAGAACTGCACATAGACAATGCAGCAAAAAGCCAGACAGACAAACATAGAGAAACACTAGGGAATGATAAATATAGGTTTTTGTGAATCAAAAGGTCGATATAAAATCTCTCTGCATGTGGCTTGCAGTTCTTTAACACCTGGAGCCTGGAAACCAGACAAATCTGCAAGCTCATGTTTCCTAACCTTCCGGCCCTGATCCCATTCAGACAGATTTCCAGCTGGCCAAGACCTGAACAGACCAATCCCTGGACTATCCCTGGACCCTGGAGGGGCGACGTGCTTGGTAGTTACTGGACGTAACTGCCGTTCTCATATCAAACGAGGCAGAGCTGATCCACTATGAATTAATATTCTGTTACTGTATTGCGTATTTCTGGCCTGAAATGTTTTCAGAAAGACATTTTGGTATAATGTTTCGCTGTAACTTAAACACAATTTTAACTTTTTGACCATTTTTTATTGTTGTCATGCTTCAAAATAGACCAAGCACCGCCCCCAACATGTCGTTTTGTTGCTCTGATTGGTTGTAGGACTGACTGATTGCATGCGAAGAATTTTGGTCTGCCCCGTTGATAACGCTGGGAAATTAAAAAGCACGAGAGGTTTCAGACTTTTTTTTTTGTATCATTATTTTTGGGGAAATTTGAGGCCTTTTTATTTGAACAGGACAGCTGATACATGAAAGGATAGAGAGAGTGGAAATGACATGCAGCAAAGGGGCAAAGGTTGGAGTTGGAGTTTATAAATGGGCTCACGCTCTACCAAGTGAGCAAACCAGGCGCCCGAGAGGTTTCTGGTCATTCCAGGCTAAATATATAGGCTAAAATAAGACATATATTCAACATACAACTGTTCAAACAATTAAATGATACAAAATTACATATTGCTTGTTTAGCTCCAAGCAAGACTATTTCCACCCTGTTAAAAACACGTTAATGGTTGAGTGTCTGATGTTCAGGCTCAGAGATAGACGGCCACATAGATTTAATGTCATTCAAACAATTCTTCATTTTAAGAAAACAAATCTGATGAATTAGAAGACAGAGGGGTTTTGTAATGCTGAAGGTGCGTGTGGTGTTGTGAAGGACAAAGAGGAAAGCAAACCCCAAATGCTTAGTGATGAAGATGATGATGAGGGGGAGAGAGTGCGAGACAGACAGCCTAAACACCTCAAGCCCAGCCAGGTGTAACGCTGTGGATCCAGTTTTGCAACACAAAAGGACCCGCAAGAGACTTCCCTCCATCTCCCCTGTGCTCTACTTCTATTGGATAGTCGTGTCACGTTCAACGGATACATTTAAATAAAGATGGGCATCGGCCAGCTTTTTTTTGTTGGGCATTTTCAGCCTGTGTGTTTTTGACAGGACAGCTCATATATCGAGTAAACCTCTATAAATGGGCAATCTGGCCCTGGCCAGCTTTTGAAATGCAGCCCCGCCTTCCTGGCATGTTTTGCGGACGCCTTAAAATCACTTGACGTCACCCATAAGAATGGAGCTGCACAGTAAGACATGAAGTTAGAGGGGATAAATAAAAAAACAGACAGCAGCAATGACAGGGCCAGAGTCCGTCACATGTTGGCTTGACAAAATGTATGTGCTATTTTATTCTTTACAATTTGTCAATATTCTCACCCATGCTTGTTTTTAGTAAATGTGTTAAACCATGCAAACCTTCTGCATCAATGTGCAAAATGTATTCCAGTAAGTAATCCAGGGAGTAATTTCCACAGTTGTGTGAGCTTCTGACCAACGTCTCTGTGAACCTTGTACAAGGACCAGTCTGGCTCAATAGGTGGACATTTCTGGGATAAAGGTGTCAATCACCTTCCATCATCTCCGCTATCTATTTTGTAAGGGTACTGTTGCTGCACCTTGGGCTTTGCGCCACAGAACTGTTAGTATTTGTAACACAAAATACATTTTTTCCCCTATTCTAAAATAAATAGGCAGTTTAGCCGTGACTGACCAGCTGCCACAATGTAGCTGAAGAGAAGAGTTGATACTCCCTCTCGTTCACCTATTACCAAGCACTCAAAGCAACCGGTTTTACCGAGCAAGAGCCCATCGTGCAGCCAGTGCTTTTTGCCCTGCGACAGGCCTCTCAGGCTGCTCTACTTTACAGCTAAAGGTTGTTGGTTCTCTGTTTAGCATGAAAGGAATACCTGCAGACCCTAATCAGGGCTCAACGATCACTTTGTTGTGGCTAAATACTTTTAATTAAAGACTCTCCTAAACGGTTGCAAGAAGTGATCAGTAAGGACGGCACAGTTGGAGCGACGGAGCTTATCTTTAGAGTGTGAGTCCTCTGCAGCAGTCAGAATTTAGGGCGACCCCTGGCCGATGAATGTCACCCCCTCTCGTTCTCCACTCTATGATTAAAGCCATAAGAAATTCTACAAAAAATGATTGAAGGGCCTAGCTATTTCTAATCAATTTCTATTCATATGCATGTACGCCAGAAAAGAGTATAGGCAAACTTTCCCTTAAGTTAGCAGCTAATGCTAATGGTAGGTAGCTAGCTTGGTTGGCAGAACGCTGAACTTTGTTGAAGTGAAAACACGCAAATATCTAACATAAAGTGCCCCTACCTTTAACGAAAAATACCATAATTTTAGGTAGGCTATGTGAATTATTATTAAAGGTTTACACAACATACTACTTTTAACACTACAATTATGACACTAAGCACCAGATGGGACCCAGTTCCCAGCCCTTTTACAGTACTTTCAAGATCTGTAGTCATGTATATTAGGCCATTATTAGTCAGATGGATCCTTGTAAAGTAACACATAGAAGCGCTCACAGAAACACACATGTATCTGTTCTTTCTACATAAAGAGACACGATGCCCGGTTGTACATACACAAAGAAACTTGGCTAAACAGCTTCCAGTCAGCTACAGTGGCTGAGTCCATAAATCACTGTTTGTGTGTTTGGATATGTGACATTTTCATGCTTTTTAGGACACGGTGGGGGGGGGCTGAGAGGCTCTGAAAGACATTTATCCAAATGCCGACTACAAGAGGCATCTTGTCAGCGGAACACAGATGTCCACACACACACACACACAGAGAGGGACGTGCAAACCCATTTAGGGGGGCTCATGTAAAGTCTCCTGACCAGATATTTAGATTTTTATTCAATACATACATTTGTTTAAAAGAAAATACTGTATAGATATAACCCTATATACTGTATATATATATATATATATATATATATATATATATATATATATATATATATATATATATATATATATATATATATATATATCTACAAATATCTACATATATATATATCTACATATATCTACATATATCTATCTATCTATCTATAAATATCTACATATATATAAATCTATAGATATAGTGTGTGTGCACATATAATTATAGTTATAGTTATATAATGTATAGATACAGAATATATGTACAGTATATCTATCTAGATGTATCTATCTAGATGTATCTATCTATAGATATAGAGATATGTCTATAGATATATATATACACTCAACTGTTGAGAGCACTTTCTCTCAAAGAAGAAAAAGGACACACACAAACACACACACACACAAACAAAACATCTCAATGGCCCCAGCGTTCAGGGGATCATCGATAAGATCTTCAGATGGGATTTGGCGTGTCAGGCGTTTCATTAGCCAGGGAGCCCCCCTGGGCGCCGTCAGATTCAGCGCTGCCAGACTTCCTGTTCACCATGACTGCTCTGCTCTTTGTTACAACATGATCCTCACCATGTGACCAGCTGTACTGGGCCCCGTGCAGGGGGCCTCTGTCAGGAAATAAACACACAGAAGCAGTATATGATGTGAGGAGGACGCCCGACCATGGCTGGGAAATGTCTTGGTCCTATTCAATGTCAAAACGTTGCGCAGCTGCCTCAAGTTATGTTTTCTCTCGTTTGATGGGTGTGTCTCTTGTTTATTGGCTATGTCTCAGTTGACATCCAATCAGCAGACACGTGTCTGTAAACTCGTTGCAATTAAATGGCAGAGCGCTCACCCCCACTTTAGTTTAAAAAAACGTGTTGTTGTGTGGCCCTGAACTGTGCTGTGCATTGGGCGCTGTCTATGGTCCTGAAATGTCAGTAGTCATGCTAGTAACTGGTCCTCAGATCTCTGCAGGGTAAATCCAAACAGCTAGCTAGACTATCTGTCCAATCTGAGGACTATGGTTACCTGGTCCTCAGATCTCTGCAGGGTAAATCCAGACAGCTAGCTAGACTATCTGCCCAATCTGAGTTTTCTGTTGACGACTAAAACTACTTCTGAACGTACACATGTTCCACCAAAACAACTTCCTTCCTAAGAATATTCGGCCCCACTACTTAGCTGATTGGTTTAAAGAAATGCGAATAAACCAGAGCATCCCATCCCAGAATGCTGTGTGGACTAGATCTTCCTTTACTGCGCTGTTGAGGAAGGTTTGGCAATGCGAGACTATAAGTCCCCTAATGGTTTTTTTCCGCTACATGGAACCTACTCAACTCTTCCTGACTCTACTTGCCTTTTTTGGTTTTCCATTATGAAAAAAAAGTCCCTGGTACCTGCTAACAAGTCCTTTTTTTAGAACTACCCCGGTCGACTTTCTAAGTGAGCTGAGGTGATACCAGAAGGTGACATGAAACCTGCAGACTGCTGATTGGTCGGAGAGAATCAATCAACTGGCAAACAACCACATGCCGAGAATCAAAAGCAACACACCTTTGACACTGCGTGTGTGTTTGTGTGTGTCAAAACTGTAAAAAGTTACACTTCAAAACTGTACAAACTGAAAAAGTTTTCATGTGAATATGTAAGGCCTGTAAAGAAAAGGAGGAAAGCTTTTGGGGAGAGAAAGCTTTTGGGGTGAGGTAGAACACAACTTTATGTCTACACCTATATTATGTAAAACAACTTTTTGTTTACACCCATTCATACAACTTCAATTAAAAGGCAGAGCAAGGGAAAATTACTTTGGTTTCAGTATAAGCATAAAAGCAAGTCTGTGTCCCTGAGTATTTTTGACTTGAGGTTGTGAACCTGACAGTGTGTGTGTGTGTGTGTGTGTGTGTGTGTCGCATCAGGTCACGGCAGTTTCCTGCTATGATGACCAGCCACCCTTGCCTCACACATGAGGCGGTACTAATCTGCAGTGGAGAAAGGAGCACGGTGGAGCAGGTACCAATTAATGGAAGAGCACCATACCTGGGCTGTGTAATGGCCGCTGTCCGTGGTGCTGAAGCAGCAGACAGATAGGTAATCTGTTATAGGTAATTGTACATTTTTCTCTCAGTCGTGCTGTTCTATCAGTTTCGACTTGGATTCAAGGTTTTCTTTAAACCATGGCTTAGATAGCTAAGCTAAGCTAACAGGTCTTCTTGTGTCTGGGGTATGCAATCCCCCCCTGAACAAATAATCTTCTGCATGTCAGTTAGAATACATTAATAGTTCATGAAATGAGGAGATAGTAGTCTTGTGGATCAGTTTATTGGTTAATTCTTTTTTTGAAACAGGTGCAAACATCTTTACAAAAGAGTATAGATGAGTGAGTGTATTTAGTAATTTAATGTTATTGAAGTATATGCAACACTGCTTTTAAAAATTGATTGATTTGATTCTGCATGCCATAATTCATTTAAAGTAATTTAAAAGGGATCATACTTAGGGTGATATGAAACGTTGGTGTTGGATTTATGTACTGATACCGGTCGTGTTTTCACAAATGAACCTGAACAGCTCATTCCGTCATGGAGACTGATGGGTAACTTAATGATATGGCAGTTTTAACAATTGTCATCCTGCATCACCATCAAGAGGTCACAAAGAAAGGTTATTATTATTAATAATAATACACTATTTTAGGACTGCAAAAAAGAGACAAAACAACACTGTACTGCCGTTAAGTAGCTATAAAAATCTAATTTCTCCACGTCAGTCTTATCTGCTCAGGGTGCAAGCACACATGGCTATGGTCTCTACAATCACTCCGCTAATACAAAGGAACATAAACTGCATTCAGATTTAATGGTTGGATCCTTAGGGTCCAACTGGGCCTGGCACCGGTCTAACAACACCAAGTGGTCTGCAGACCAATAATACAAAGAGGACCATGCACACCAAATTTGTATGTCTGTTGTATGTTTGGTATTCATCATGTCCAAGTCCAAAGGTAAATAAAGCACCAGTGGAACATCAGTCAAGCCTCAGATCTTGTACTGAGTAGTCTATATTGACGATGTTCCAGAGTTGTTCAGGGGACAACAGAAATTTTTTTATTCCATCCCAGACTGTTGTGTGGACTAGCCAGACCTTCCTTCACAGCGCTGTGGAGGAAGGTCCGGCAATGTGAGACTAGGTACTCAACAACTAATCTGGTGATAACTGATGAAAAGTTCTTAAGGATTATTAATCATTTTGCCTATTTGTTAAGATCAGTAGATGTTGAGTCAGGCTACTGTTTTGAAACCATTAAAAAACAGTTTTTCAAAAAAATGATGCCTTAAAATTGAATACAACAGCCCACAATTCAATGAAAATAATACTTTGTACCTGTGCATGTCATCGTGTTCCATATAAGATACTGTGCATCCATGCATCAATGGTGTTATTGGGCAATTTGGTTCAGATATTAAAAACGGGTCAGATTGGACCCAAAGTAGCTCAGTTGGTAGAGCAGGTGCCCACATTTAGAGCTTTATTCCTCAATGCAGCGGCCCGGGTTTGACGCCGACCTGCAGCCCTTTGCTGCATGTCACCCCCCCCCCCCCTTTCATGTCTTCAGCCGCCTCTCAAACAAAGGCCTAAAATGCCCCCAAAAATAATAAATGTGTCTACCTCTGTGTTTGACAGCCTATTACTTGTTTGTTATGTCTGTATGATAGAAAGTGATGCTTCTTTGGCTGCTAGCAGTTGCGGTTTGCTCTGAACAAACAGCACAGGCAAGCTTTAACGTAGAAGAACAGGTCTTAGTGGGGGATAATGAGACAAAGTTGCCTGTGTGACTAGATTTGACAGAGTTCTGGTGAGCTGTGCGCTGCAGTGAGCCGTTGGCCTGTATCGGAGATTTGTATTCTTTCACACAGCTAATAGACAGACCCATTTTTTATTACACACACACACTCTTAGCTGAAGTCATACCAAGGGTCACTGAAAGAAATCCACTGAAACCACAAAGCAGATGAAAAGAATTCCAAATGAAGGACATACAGGGAGGGCTTAGAGAAAGCGGAGCCCTATAAGTATGACATGGACCTGGGACAGTCCATCTTTGATGTTGTGAGTAACAGTAATGTCTTTGTTGGGAACCAATTCCTTTTCCTTTAAAAGTCTGACCCCGGCGCTCGGTAGATCGGAGCTCTATCGTAATGATGCAGCCTTGTGCCGAGCGACCTGATGGAAAAAAAAGACCTGGACAGCCCATTAACGCAGACCGCTGAACCACAGAGACCTTTAATGTGCTGTCGCCAACTATCTGCACCGCTTAGTCCGGCCAGCAGTTTCTCTGGAAAGACATCACTCTGATTTTTTTAAAGCAGATCGATGTGCAATGATATGACTGAATTAAGTGGCAATCCATCATATGTTTGTACATGTAGACAGGTCTCTTATAGACGTAATTTCTTGCTTTGATTCAGTTTTATTTTGCCTCCATAATCAGTTCTGTGATGCTGTGTTAATGTGTTCATACATTTTTTATGGTGCACTAGCCATTCTGTATTGTTTGCTCAGAATAAAGCAGCTTCTCTCTACTGCTAAATTGCAGTAAATGTTCCTTCCAAAATGTTGAATGCATTATGTGTTATTAATGTTACATCTACAGGGTTTCTGCAGGGTTTTAAAAAAGCTTAAATTTGCGGAAGAATTGTGTTGTAGGACTTTTCAACAGGTCTTTATTTTCCTATGTAACTGTAAAGCTGCCTCTTGTACTCGTTGACTGTTGATAAAAAAAATCATTGAAAAATGATAAAAAAAACACTTTTGCAAGTTTTTGACTTTGTTATGCAAGCTCTATTAACTTCTCAGCTTTAAAGCCAAATTAACACTTACCACATTACTCTGGAAAAACTTGGGCCTTGCTTTACAGGAAGTCAGTTACATGCAAATCCCCTTTAAAGGGGAGTTTTAAAAAGATATGTATACATTTCCTTAAACCCTAGGAGGGTCAATAAAGACTACTTAGGGAATAGTGACTGACTGACTGACTGACTGACGGAGTGAATGAATGAATGAAGGAGCAGTTTCAAACACAAGCCCCCCCCCCCCCCCAGCTTTTCACAAAGCACTAAGCAGTCTAAACAGAGACTAAACGGTCTACACCCTCCTACCATCGCCGTGGCGGCAGCAGATTGCACGAGTGCGTCATGTGGGGTTGGCTGCTCCATATCGGCCATAATGACGGCTCGTCTGGAAAACGATCCCATATTTTACAAAAGTAGTTCACTGAAACGTTTTAAGCAAGAAATAGGCCATTCAGTTTTAGAATCTGAAAACAGTCAGATTAAAAGATTTTCATCGGCTTTTGTGAGGCTGCGGGCCGAGCCGGCCGCTCCTCATTTGCATAATGTTGGCTGGATTCAACTTTATGCAAATGAGGAGGGAGCGGCTCACAACCACGCTTCTCCAAAGTCCCTGCGATGCTACCAAAACGCTGCTCCCATAGAAATGAATGGGAATGGTGTAAATGACGCCGACGATGGACACACACCGTGACAGCATTCCCTTGAAACAGTCGTGTTTGTGCTCGTCACATGCACGTGCATTGGGTAGAACGACACGGCGTGCAAGTCAAAGAACAAGAGAGCGATTCTTCTGTTTGTGAGTTTACTAAAATAGAAAACTGATTTCCAACAGTTATCAGGAGCTGACTATGCTATTTTAGCTAACTTTAGCTATCAACAACAAGAGTTTGTGGTTAGGAAATGCCACTATTTGTTATGAATAGACCTGTGATTAGGGACATGAAACCACAATGAGCTTATCTCATTCAGTTGTACAGCGGGGATACAGTAGTGCACAGAATCTCCATGGTTACCACACATTGATCGCATGGCATTTACTAGTGGAGCGTTGTCCGCCTGTAGGGCTCCTCATGGGAAGAAATAGCAGTAGAGGTACAGTAGCATCAGTGATGGATGGATTGGTTTGTGGTTGCCGGTTTTGAAGCCTCTTGATTGGCGATTTGGCCGTTGCAAACTTGTTTTTTTAAAACCGGACATGGAAGTTTTTGGACAAAAGGGTGGAGCTGGGGAGGATGACATCCAATATCACTATCAGATTGAAGACCACCAATTACAATTAACCCAGCTTGATCTTCCTTTTCAGACAATCAACATTCCTCATGGGAAGACATAAAAAAAAACCTCCATGAGCTTTCCTCTAGCAATAGCCACAGGATAAACCCAGCACATGATTTCAAATATTCTGACATAGTAAGCTCACATTCAAGACACATCATTAGAAAATTAGTTATTTCGTCAGCAACCTCTTGGGGATGCTATTGGCACTTCAAAACTTTAGTTCCGTTACCTTAACTGTGGTATCTGACACACACACACACACACACACAGACACACACACCAGCAGGTGTTACAGGGTGACTTCACATTTGTCTGTGTGGCTCAGTGAAGTATCACAGAACCATGCTTTTGTGTGTCCACATGAGGATGGAAGAGGACTCCATTGTGATCCTGCATACAGTGATATGTTTCAGCTGTGCAGCCCGTTTGGAAACCTTTAATTTTTCCCTGCAGAGCTCGGTCTGTCCACGGAGCCCTTAGGAGCTACAAAGTGTTGATTTATTTCCCTCTCATGCGGCTCTGCACATCGAGCCTGGAGAGGAGCTAATGATGTTCTACTGAAGCCATTTAAACCACTGTTTGAACACTTGTTTAAATATGGAAAGGGAAGTACGAAATTAGCATCAATTTAGCCACTGTGAGTCCAGCTTGGCAGCCTTGTCCCAGACACACTGACTTGCATATTCTCCAGTCCCTTTTTTAAAGGAGCCGCCCCTCCCATAACACAAGCACAGGCATTCTCTGGCTTAATCTGGCTAAATTCTCTTTGCAAAGCCCTTTGAGATGACATAATGTCATTCAAGGCTCTAGCGAGATACATAAACACTATTATTAAAGCCGGCCAAAAGCAATTATGATTGGTTTAAAGAAATGTCAATAAACCACCCCATCCCGGAATGCTGTGTAGACTAGCCAGACCCTCCTCCGCAGCTCTGTGGAGGAAGGTCTGGCAACGAGAGACATCATGAACATGAACTTGATGGAGGGTTAGAAGAAGGCTAAACTACCATCTGGTTCTTTACGTGTCATCTCACACCACCCTCGACGTGTTCTTGTTCCGACAGTCTGCAGGAACCGGTGCGGCGGCTTCGGCCTCTGGTCCCTGTACGGGTTAACGGCGCCATCTTTATGAAGAGACACCCGTGGCTGTGTGAGAGGAAACTTAAAAGGGAGAAGTGAGCATGTGTTTGTGCTAGACTAAAAGCTATTTTCAAATATAGACTCGTAGCATGTTTAGAAAATGTTATGTTCTTTATGTACTGTACAAGGAAGTAGGTGCGTTACCAGCACTGGGCGGGGGGGGGGGGGCTGGGGGGGATCCTCCCGAAGATTTGATTGCTACATATGAACGTCAAACACTTAATCTCCTGCATTCTGGTGATTTTTTATGCAACAATTTGTGTAGCAAAAGTAGACGCAGTCCTGTTTTCAGTCCTATTATTTCTAGATGTCAGCTTCATTTCACAGTGAAAGAAAGATAGATTTTTCATAGATCTCAACATTTCCGACCACACTTAAGTGCAGCTTTATTTCCCAGAGAAGGAGAGAAAGTAAGGAAAGAGACTGACACCATGGTGCAGTGTGAACAGTCCACTACACGGGCGTCTCAAATCGGTAGGAAACGTTAACAGAACAGAAGGATGGAAACAGATGTCGAGCCCTTTGAACTATTATTTTTACATCAATTTGGGGAGTGGGTTGGCATATTTTTTAAGTTGGACAAATGTACCACTTCTAAATATTGTGGGGGGTGGGGGTGTGTCACCTGC
>NC_048412.1:1216233-1240504 GCF_013103735.1 Etheostoma cragini | reverse complement strand
CCCCCCCCCCCCCAAATCAATGTCTATGGTACTGTACATAGATGGATGACATTAAAGTCTGTATTGGATGGATGGATAGATAGATAGATAGGTAGATAGATAGATGAATATATGGATGGATAGATAGATAGATAGATAGATGAATGGATAGATGGATGGATAGATAGATAGATAGATAGATAGATGGATGGATGGATGGATATTGCTCCCAAAAAAAGCAACGCTGTATTTGACTTTGAGGTGATCTGTGATTGGTCAAAGGCTCCAATGACTGTTAGATTGTTCTAGGTCCAAGGAGGAAATGCAGATGGTAGTTTTCTCCCAGACCACTTGAAATCCTGTATGCTGAAAGGTCATTATGAAAAATAAAATACCTCCCGCAGCTTTGAAGTTGATCACGCAGGGCTTTAGCTTCAATCAGACATAAAGGACATTGAGCAGCTGACGTATGAGAAAACCCTTTTCACATTATGTTGAATTATTGTCTTCTGAAGGTTAATATTTTGTTAAATATATTAGTAAGACTTGTTGAACCTTATCTATTTAGAATTATAGAAATCCAAAAGTTATTTCGTATACACACACAAAGGCCCAATTGTAGCCTAGGTTCATTGATTGTATTGTTGCGGGTCTGAACACTCTGTTCAGGAAACAGCATGACCGGATTGGGTCCCGCATGCACGCTTTGCATGATTAACATTCATGAGGTCTGAAAGAGGGAGAGCGAATTACCCCAGCCTTCTTCACTGCTTAAAATGGGACTTTGCCTAAGAGTCCTGAGTAACGGAGAAAAACACTTCTCTCAAAGGACCAACTCGTCCATTCCACTCAGGAAACACTCCACTACACTCTGAAGAAGACATGTTGAGAACACAGAGGACCGATGTTCTCTGTTTGTCACGTATTGTGATAAATGTGATGCAAGAGGACTCAAAATGGTCTGGATCGGATAGTTCAAAAGTTGTTTGCTGGATGTCCCTCGCCTTCTGCTTTTTTGTGTCGCTGTTCTAAAACCACAACCTCAAGTTACCAAGCTAAATGCAGAAAAAGGAAATTTGTAAAAGAAACATTGGCTCACGCATCGAGACTGGCCTGTTGGGTTCTTTCAGAGAATGATTGTAAAGATTTACAAGTATTACGTAATTGGGAGCTTTTGGGACTGACTCATGGGATTGCTGTGGGCTTTTAAAAATGTAATCTTTGTTTGGCTAATTTTGGTCAATTCTATCATGGCTAAGGAACTTTATTATTGACTTTTGTCTGGCTTTATAGCAACAGAAATGCAACAAAAGTAAAAAGAAATCAACAAAGGAAAAAAGAAAAGGCACAAAAACGTCAAAAAGAAGCGTAAAGAAATGATGAAAAATGCAATAAAAATCCAAAAAGAGACATGATGCTATAATTGTAGTGCTGTACCACTTCTTTAATTCCTACTGCATTCATTTTATGCCTCCAATATTCATATCATATTTATGAATGGTAAAGATGGACGAGGTCAGCAGCAGGGTCCCAAACATGATGAAGAACACTACAATTCAGTTGACTACAGATTTACCAATGAAGAAGACATGAACATCATCAATAAATCAGAATCATATACTTTATATATGTATATATATATATATGAGATATTATTAATCCTTTTACATTACCGATAGTTCATTAAATACGACATGAAAGAATGAATACGTTTTCATGCATGAAGTCATGCATTGGTGATCTTCACCAATTTCCAACAGACTACTGCGTCTTAAACCATATTTGCATATTTCCATATTTCTCAATGCTTGCTTCACAAAATTGTAAAACCACAACTGAGCCTTGCATTCCTGTCTGCAGGTGTCACTCATTTTTACCGTGGACACCGTGGCTCATTGTTCGAACTGTGTAGGCCTAAAATAAGCCAGTCTTCATTTTCTGTCAAACTTTCTGATAATATATGAAGTACCACGTTCATGCTCTTTCATGCATAAAACTCCATCCACAGATTGACACACTGTAATGCCGTTGAAAGCTCTGGAAAAAGCTACAGAGTGGACTTTAAATTAAGATCACTTTGGAATGAGTTCCACGAGACCACCAGCATAGTACGGATCAGTCGGAAATACGGCATGCACCAGAAAAATGAATAATAGTAAAATACACACATGTGGAACATCATTGACACCAACATAGTCCGGTAACGATGCTGGAGACGGGCCTGTCCTCGGTTGCGACGTCTCATTCTTCCTCAGGTTTGTTCTGTTGAAATAAGCCTTCATTACCATTCCAGACATTGACCGGGGGTGATGAGCGCTCCACCTGTCATTGACATTCCCCTCAGCCCACATTTCCTGGGAGTTGTGTTCCCTTGTTCATGCTGTATTTACAGAGGCAGCAGGCCGGCAGACAGAAAACCCCTGTGAGCAATCAAGACCGTGGTGAAGTTGGTCCAACGACCGGCACCGAACTAAATCTAGATTTGGACCCCGGAGGCTTGAAAAACCTGACTTTGATTGTTTTTTTCAAATGTTTGAAAAGCTTTTTGAGCTGCTGTTTTCCTTTTGTTATTACTGCATATTTAATGAATTGAACAACGCAGGAGAATATCACCTTATAAAGACACTTTTCTCTGACTTCCCTCAACATAAAACAGACACAAAAGAGAATGAATTTGGCACTTTTTATGTTACATTATGCCTGAGACAAAAGGACAACTACATGCTTTCCCTCTTTTCTTTCATGTCTTTGTTTCCTTTGTATCTTAAAAATGAAAGGCTCCGACGCCGGCTTGGTTTGGAGAAAATAAAACTGATTCAAGTGCGTTAGCGCTTTCAGCGTTCAATAATTCCAAAACGTCAAGAATGAGATCAGCAATGATTGACAAATCTTAGAGAAAAGCTAACGTTTGTAGCACCGCCGGAGGAAGGTAAAGGATGATGGGACGTGGGGCAGTTGATCCCTCGGCGGCGCAGCATGACATCGTACTTATCTCTGTTCAGCCCTGGAAAACAACACACTGCCTGAGAGGAACAAACGCACAACACGATCCCCCCTCTCACAGATCCAATTAGGCCTGTTCCCATCTCTAAATAAGACTTCCTGTTAGAAATGTGAAGCATTGACAAAAACGGTCAACAACAATCTGCAATCTGAATCACATGTTCCCTGCTTTAGTGAGGGAAAAACAACAGAGGACATTGTAGAAATTGGGGATAGAGAGAAAGTCGTATGACATGCCGACCCGTTTTCATTCCCAAATCAATGCTTGGTCAGTGTCTCTAGGCGTCAGAGAGAAATTATAATCCAATTATTTCAATTATTTGAAAGTCAAAGTACTTATTATGTAAAAAGTTGAATGATCTTAAAAGGAATCGGACTCAATAGAGAGCAAAACATCTGTATGGAACGTAGCAGAGCAGTGCTGAAAATCCTTGGTTGGGTGGGGGTGTTGTGGGGGGGTTGGGGAGGGGGTGCAGAAACATTTGTTTCAATATTAAAAATTATTCCGTGGTGTTTGGGTCCTCCCCAGGGAAATTAAAAAACGCTTCTGTTTTTTTCTTTTTTTGCAAGTTGTGTCTGCATGCAAATGTCTTTATTTATGTAAATATTATAATCAATAACTCATGAATTTGCCTGATCATTTAAACACGTGTTTCGAGATTTTTTTAAGAATTACGCAGGTTTTGCTTCCCGCGCATTTAAAGTCCTTGACTTCTTTGACCTGGACAGTTTTAACCCCCCCACCCCAATCACACACACACACACACACACACACACACACACACACACACACTCTCCTATGTGGGAGTGGATAAGTCAAACAACACAGGACTTTCCACGTTTAGATAAGGCGCTAAAGGAAACTGTTAGCATAACAACAAAGGGACCTGACCAAGTAAACGCTAATTAATATGAATATTAATGTAATTTAATGGGTTGCCACACACTATCCGTTGCCAAAAGGTGTTGCCAAGGTGCTGGATGCTGAAAGAGACTTTTTTCAGTATAAGGAGTTAGAATGTGTCTGACATGCAGCACCGATGCCTTCGAGGTGAAGGTGAGTCCCTGAACCTCAATTTGAGCTCTGCTCATGTGTTGGTGTTAAATCCAGATCCAGGTGCTCTCAGGGGAGATAATTGGAACAGCTCATTTGCAAAAAGGTCTTTAAATAAGCACTGCAAGCAATATACAATACGTGATAGTCTGGGTCAGAATAACTAAAACGCGTGTGGAGTGTTGTCTACATCTTCTGATTTAGGACCAGCTGCAGTTTTTCTTCGAAGCTGACCCTCAGCTCCTTTAGCAATCAGGTCCACCTGCACGTGTGGCTGCATTTAAACCATAGACCGTTAATATTAACATGTATGCTGTACATATTTACACTCTGTGATTTAAACCCATAAAAACTTGTGGTTGGGCTTACCATTTGAAACCTTAGCCACATTAATGAAATGGAGGCCGCAACATGACGTCCAATAATATTTAATTCTATAATGTTTATTTTTGTGTCTGCAAAACAACAAAAACATGCAGAATTTCCTGTTGTTGTTGAAATTAAAACTTTTATTCTGGAAGATGTATTCAGTCAAACAATACTTACCAACAAATGCTCTAATATAGTACTGAATAAATTACACTACAAGCTGATATATAAACAATTTCAGTAGAAATACATAAAAGATACAGCGCATTGAGTACAGCAGTGAAGCTGCCTTGTCCCACCCTAAACTCCTTCTCCACCTTCCTCTAGGTTTTCTGCTAAAACAGCACAGTTAGGAGCTGAAGGTCTGTCATATCCAACAGTAACCCTCCACCGGAGTCAGCCAAGACAGGAAACAACCAAGCTTGGACCACAGAAGTAATACAAAATTAAAATTCTACAGAGTGCATTTACACGTGTGGCCACATGCAGTGCACATGCCACTACCTAGTGATGGCCAAATGAAGCTTTGTGAGCCAGTGTCTTTATTTTCTGAGCTCACTAGATGGCGCCCTTGGTTTAAAAAAAAGGCCAAGGGCATTGCAATTCAATGTATTCCCAACCAATTGTTGAAGAGAGATCGCCATCTAGTGGGCTCAGAAAATAAACTAACTGGTTCACAAAGCTTTATTCGGCCATCACTACAAGTACCCAAATGCTGCTCTCAAATGCGGCAGAAATGTGTAAGTGTGGATCGCTGGACACTACTCGCACTCAACAGATGCCTTCTCTGGGCTATACTTGTAGAAGTGGTGGGCGAGGATGCAAAAGCGCTTTTTATTGAAACAGCAAAAACAAAACAACTACGAACCCTAACCCTTATGTGATATGCTTCCTATATGTACTACTATACTGTCAACTAGTGAGAAAACAAGCTGGGCGGACAACAAAAGGTGGCGCTAAAGATCCGCCCGACTGCAATCAACCCTTAAACTAGTGTATATCCACGACGTTCCAATTTCGGGATTTGTCCAGTGCCCCAGAAAATCTCTGTGTTGGCGTTCTAACCTCTGGTTGATTTCTGAGGACGATGGTTACCTGGTCCTCAGATCTCTGCAGGGTAAATCCAGACAGCTAGCTAGACTATCTGTCCAATCTGAGGACTATGGTTACCTGGTCATTGCACTGCATGTAGGTGCACTCAGTGAAGTATCCAAATTGAGACAAACTAACAGTAACAGCAACAAAAAATAATTAAAAGGACTACATGAGGGTCTCTGGCCGGGGTTCCCCATTGACAAATTAGTAAAGGCCTCCGTCCTAAGGCTGTTGTAAACAGAGGCATGGATGATGGAGGAGAGACGTTGTTGCAGGGCAGCTGCGTCCTACTGGAAACCAGCTGCTCGGGTCAGGGATCAGACCGGGCAGGACCGCTGCTGGTAATGACAGCAGCTACCTGTAAAACACAAGCAGAGCAGACAACAGGCATCAATCCCCCAGCAGACGTCACCGCCTCGCGCCTTTTCATTCCCAGCATGCTCAGCCTTCACGAAGCACATGGACCATGCAGAACTCTTAAAGGAGCAGTTGCCTCGGGCTTGTTATCCCCCTTTCATTTGTGAATTATTAATTGGTAAGAAACCAATTTGTTCTTTTTTATTCTGAAAGTGTCACAGGTTGCAGGAAGTAATTTATGATTGGTGGTCAACGGCGGAGTTTTAATTAAGTCCAGGTCAGAGTTCACAGTGCTGGAGATGGAAGTGGTTCATTAATCACCAACTAGCAGCCCAGGCTGGTACAGGAAAGGCCCAAAGCGCATCACTTTTATCTGAATTACAGTTAATAGTTGGCCGACAGGAAACATGTAAATGAATTAAGCCCTGCGAGGAAAGAGGGTTCTGATCATGATTGGTTGAATCCGATCAAAATACAATAGTACTGCCGAGTCATGTGTGTGTGTGTGTGTTTGTGTGTATATGTGTGTGTGATCACATTGAGCTTAAATGGAGTTAAAAATTCAGGTCTAGCCCTAATTCCTATTCATTGATTCTCTCATCTACCAGAATCTCTTTGAATTTTTCAAAATGCTTCTCATGAAAAATATTGATACATGTGATTCTTTTGGATTTATGAATCACAAGACATGTAATTAATTAGATCCATTTTTTAATCTCTTGACAGCCCAAGTTGTCACATTGAGAATGCTTGCTCACGCTTACCCTCCTGTCCACTCATATTTATTGACACAAGTCCTAATTAAGATGATTTGTAGCCGAGGGTTATGAGTTGGGTCTCTACTTATGAAGGTAATAAAAGAATAACACAGAGCCTCTGTAGTATGAACCGAGATGACAAACTCTTTATTGCCTCTCAACGCATTACACTCCTTCTGTTCTTACCTTTCACAATAAAGATTAAACATATAAAAATATACACTGCATCACTGTTTACCACAGTAACTCAGAGCATTTTGACAAGAGACAACTCAACAAAACAGCTTATAGATAATATGAAAATTCTTTTTAAATTCATGCAATTGTTTGTTTTAAAGAACGGCTTACTAGTGTGTGGCTTAACACGTTGCTGCCGCAAGGAATTTTGGGAAGGCATCATCTCCTTTTCTTTTGAAGGGCTTTCAGTTTAGGATGGGATTGCCTCTGTGAAACATCTTCACATTTATGGAACATGTTCATTTTTTTATCAGTTAACCTGTATTCAATTTACAGATGACCCACTTCTTGCAAATCTGAGACCTTTTTGTAATGTGACATATCATACGAATGGCTAATCTGTCATTTGATGCCTTTTGGAGACTTTCCATCTTTTTCTGGCACATTATGCACACTAATACAAATGTTTACCTTGGGTGCCCAAATTTTCGAGCCCCACTGTAGAATATGAAGAAAGTCAGGTTTAAATGTGTCCGCATATCAGGTATATATATATATATTTTTTTGGGGGGGGGCATTTTTAGGCCTTTGTTTTCAGTGGACAGATGAAGACATGAAAGGGAAGAGAGAGGGGGAATGACATGCCGCTAAGGGCCCAGGTCCGAATCTAACCTGCGGCTGCTGCAACAAGGAGTAATCAAAAGGTTAATTCATTAACAGACCTCCCAAATGAGACATGGGGGACACTTAGAAACAAACTGATCAAACCAATGAAAACAGAATGGAGTCCAACAAGGAAAATAACCTAAATTACACCTCATTTCCCCCCTGCTGTCAAATAACTTGGAACGGTTCAAGACTACGGCCTCTTCATAAAATCTGTCAGACGGTGCAGCAAAACGCAGATCTTTCACTTGATTTTGAACGGGGGTAGTGCGTTTAGGGGGTATTTTCCACCTGCCCCTTGCAGCACCCCCAGCTGCAGCCTGCAGCAAAAAGTTGACACCGACTCAACTTCTAGCAAAAAGCAACCCTACATCACGCTGCCGTGGCCAATCATGTGACTGGCTATCAGACGTTGAGTTGGGTGTGCAAGTCCGGTGCAGTAACCCAGGAAACATCACTGCCACAGGTAGGTTCTAAAACAGCAACAGAAGCACTGAACCGCCGGAGTTACTAAAACAGCTGACTGGTTGCTAAACAACATCGATCTGTCTCGTTCTTTGTAAGAAGCTTCATGCGTCGGAGATGTTGAGATCTACAAACCATCTGACGGAAAACAGTCACTGGGAAATATAAAGTCTGTTGGGGGGGTTAAAGAACACATCAGGACGTCACTCAAATGGGCCGTTTCAGCGACACTCCCCCCGCTGCATGACCCTGAGGAACACCCCCGCTGAACACAGCTTTAGTTGGGCCCACGTTGTTGTTGTCCTAACCACCGACCGTTCACTGCCATCCTACGTAGTCGAACTTGTAGTTTTTGTCACATTGCTAGCAAAGTGTGTTGTTCTGATGCACTGGAAGAGTCCTTGTGACCCCTGTCACCCCCATTGGATAAGGGAGGCCCTATCCTTTAAAAGTCAACCCTCCCGTTGTGGCTCTTTTGCACATCTGTCAAACTCAAGGCCTGCGGGCCAAATCGAGGCACAGATTTGGATCCGGCCGCATATCCATTTAGGTTCACTATACATTTTGGCTCACCTAGTTTTTGTTGATTTTTCTGAAGTTTTATTACTTTTGCCAATGTTGTGGTTTTGTCCTTTTTCTAAGTACTTTTTTAATTACTTTCTATGATGGCGAGCAAACTTTCCTTCTGACTTTCTGAAGCTTTGTTGTTGTGTCTCTTGTTGATAATCCCTCTAATAATTCATTCAGGAAAATAGTACATAGTATATCTTTTAAAGATGCAACCTATTCACATATCCAAAGGCAAATCTCTATTCCAATGACCAAACATCACTCGTAGAGTATGTCCAAGGGATAATGAGGCGTAACCATGTACCAGCTGATTTAAATAGCTCATGTTAGTAAATACAGATATATAGTATATGTATCTCATCTGTATATTGTAGACACAGTTCCCCAAAATATCAGCCAGACATATTTGAGATCTCTGGAAACTTTGGAATGAGAAACACTTACACAGGTGTGGACGTCCCAAAGATACATGGGTGATTACGTAGATACACGGGTCATCACTAAACAGCTGTAGAAATCTACTGTATCCAATCAACCTTAAAATGGTGTGATACGGTACTTTTTCACACATTTCTCCAGCCTATAACCTCTAATCAGACACCTCATTTACTGAGCCATCAGCAGCAATGTCTCGTCTTTTATCTGTGTTGCTAAGGGCTGCACGAATACACACACACACACACACACACACACACACACACACACACACAGTCAATTTACAGAAGTAAAGTGAGAGAGAGCAAGACTGGTGCGGCAAAAGACCCAGAAACACTCAAGAACAGAACAAATTGTATTACTTTTCATATAATAGGCCTATGTATGTATATCATTTAGACACTGGTACTATTAGTAAAGAAGATTAAATTAATTAATACTAAGTAAGGAAAAAAGGTTTTTCTCAGTTTTTTGATGGACTTAAGGGCTTCTAAGTGATAAATAGAAGATTGAAATTGTATTAGGGGTGCGCGTTGGTTGCTGTGTGTTTAATATGAATGCCATATAACTGCAACACCCTGGGTTGGATTCCGGCCTTGTGACCATTGTTGCATGTCATATCCCTCAAATAAAGGCAAACATGCCAAAAACACTCATCTTTATTGTTGTATTAGTTGGCAGAACCACAGTCCACATTGTGGATTCAGCTTGGTTTGTTCCTGCCAACAACAAGCAACATAAGTTTGAATATCAAATTAGACAGATTCCATCCCAAACCTTTCCCATACAAACAGACATAATGCAACTGCACAATCCAACAGACAGGTGGATCAGATAAAAAATCCTCTCAAATGTCACACACGTGCCATGTGTTCACTGCATGGCCAGCTATCCTCGACAGAGGAGGTTAGGGATAAAGTTAGGAAATAAAACCCACCATCAGAATGAGAGGGGATCACTGAGAGTGACGCAGGAAAGGAGAGCACGACGAGAGGAGAACGGAGCGAGATAAGGAGAGAATAGAAAGAGCTGTAGGGAGAGGAAGAGTGATGACAGGAATATGAAGTTTGACAGGAGAATGAACATGACTACACTGCAGAGAATGTCCACTAAGAGACCTGAGGCGTCCGTCAGATTGGTGATCTTGTGCCCATCTGCACAATGTTCCAATCCCGACCAACTGGATGGATGCCAGTTAAGGAGGACAAGAGGTGATAGAGAGAGTGTGTGTGTGTGTGTAATGGACTGTAAGTGTAAATTCACTGTATTGATATAGTACTTTTCTTCTCTCTTTTGAATAGTTTTATTGACTTTTTATTGCAATTACAACTTCTAACACTTCACGACTTAGTCTTAATGACTACTCAAAGTGCTTTCTGCATAGTCCAGAAACCATTCACCACTCATACACATTCACACACTGTGGCCGAAGCGTCCGTACAAGGTGCCACCTGCTCATCAGATACACACACACACACATTCACACACCGATGGTGCAGCATCGGGAGAAACTTAGGCTTCAGTGTCTTGCCCAAGGACACTTGAATATGAGACAGCAGGGCCAGAGATCAAACCACCGACCTTCTGATTGGCAAGCAACCACTTTAACACCTGAGTCCCAGCCCCCTGTGTGTGTGTGTGTGTGTGTGTGTGTGGAGAGAGATGGATGTAAATATAGTTCTTTGTAGAGATCAGAGGCCATGGAGGGACTGTGCCTGCTTGGCTCACACGGTCAGAGAGCGATGCCAGTCATGGCGACATCAAAGCTCTGCCTGCCTGCCACCACAGAGAGTCTGCTTCCGGATGACACACACACACACACACACACACACACACACACACTATACCACACACTTGCTAGCTAACCACTATTACGGCTACATTTACATTACTACATTTGGGTTCAAAAACAAATATCTTTGCTGCGTTACCTCCCCTCTCATTCCCCCTGCTCTGTAGGGTAGTACCAACACACCAAACCCAGGGTTTGGTTCGTATCTCGATTTTTGACTCATAATTCGATACAAACATTGATTCTTTTTTTCAGCCCCCAGCCAGCTAGCAGCCATCCACTATCACTACAGCCCCGGGACACATCCACAGTCAGCCCCCAGCCAGCTAGCAGCCATCCACTATCTAAACTGTTTTTTATCTTAACTACATTTCACTCATAGCCAGTAAGCTACTTTGCGGATTGTTGCCAATTTTTTTACATTTCCTTTTCTCCAGTTTGTTTTGTATTTATCGATACCCTTAGATTTCTATCTTTAATTTTGGGGTATGTTATTTACAACATGGACCACTCTAGAATGTAGTCTTTAGCTAAATGGCTGAATTTGGTTAGGTCCTTAAGTACATGCTACTAAAGAATAACTGTTTCTGGTATCAGTGATTCTTCAATGGGGGCCATTTTTTCATTAAAATAAAGTAAATAAATTGTAAATGTGTTTAGCACACACTTGCAGAAGAATATCCTGTATCTAGTTTAATGGGGTTTACAGTCTGAGAAGTGGAGAGTCACATTATCATCCAAACACTGTCTGCCACTCCGTCAGGAGCCAAAATAGGGTACACTAGAAAGAAATTCAAAAAAGTCCAGTACTACACAACGTTTTGATCTATATCTGGGTGAGGTAGTACGTGTTTAAGCAGAGTGTTTGAGAGATTTAGGGGTTTCAATCTTGTGTAAATCAGTTCAGACTCATTGGGTGGGTCAATGCTTTCCTGCCCCATTTCCAGAACACAGTGTCCAGATGCAGGAATCTAATAGCTCATATCCATCAAAGCCCAAACGGGTTCCATGGCACTGCCATTGATTGTCAGTCAGCAGCAGGATGAACGGCATCTCTGTGATGTGGCGGAGACCAAGCCAACAAGGTTGGTGTAGATAGAGGAGTGACACGGCCAGAGGCCAAAGCTTTATCGGGCAATGTGTATGCTCAATCACTCACAGTGAGTATACTGAAGAACTAATATAGTAAGGTGCAGAGAAAAGCAAGAACACCGTTTGTGACCAAAGTGGTAAATCTCTCTATAACTATATCTCTCTCAACTATCAGATGGATTCCATGATTTGTAGTTTTGAGTGAAATGTCGATGCACCTGTTGGGTTCAAGTGGCACTCGAGATGAATTGTAATAACTTTGGTCATTCCTTAACTTTTAATTTAGCAAGATCAAAAGCCCTAAACCTGTTTTTAGCCATTACAATACCTGCAAACTTGGTAACATCACTAACAGCTGTGAAACCTTCTCTCGACCATGGTTTGGAACAAATAGACAAAATTTGGTCCAAACAAAAGAGATGAGCCACGGTCCTGTTGAAATCATTTTTAAAGACACATTTAAAAAAAAAAAAGGGCTCGAAGTGTGTTCACGGCTCAGCAGGCAGCAGGTATGGTTGGCGTATTACACTAAAAAAGAAATATGGTGCACAGTTCTTTTGGAAAACACGTTTCTAGCACAATTATTTTGTTAACATGAAAAATACTAAATACAATGAAAAATGCATTATTCGTGATTGAAAAAATTGTTGTTGGTAATGCATTAGCACTCCTTACTGGCTACCATTTCTTAGAGTCTGACTACTGTATCATCTAGTAGTCTTGCACAGCCAGCGCAACAAATTAGCATCAGGGAGGAGCTTGTTTTGGTAGAACATGTGTATGTTGTCCCCTGGAAGGACGACACTCACCGTCCGAGTTAGGTAATCCCAGATTTTGTGCAAAGCCGTCCGCCGTGCATGCTGGAAGCTGAGCAGAGACACCGGCAGCGTAGTGTTTGCTTGTGAGTTGCAGTGGAGGGAAGGGTGGCATTTGATTTGATTGGGGATTAAAGGTCATGAAGAAGTATTTAAGCGCTCCTGCTCAACTTTTGGCTAATCATTCCTCCACAGCTGTGAGTTGGAGGAGTCGGCAGCGCTCTCAGATCACCGTTGTCACAGTGTGTTGTCTCCCACATTGCGGTGACAGAGCCTTAGCCACCCAGCATCCTAATCCTCTGCAGCAAAGTTTGAGTAAGCTGACGACATGGAAAAAGATAAATAAGGATTTTCATTTTTTAGCCTGTAATGAAAATCAGAATTGCACTTTCTCCTGGCTACATTTATCTCTAATACAGTTTTAGATATTCCCATACTGTAATTAACTACAATGCAAAAAACTTCCACCTTGGGTTACACAGTCCAAACACCTGCAACTTATTTAAACTAATTATTTCCTACTTCCAGACATTTAAGATCCACTAAGCTTCCCAGCTATTTCACCCGAGCCATGAATAAGTGACACATCTATACACACAAGCAACTTCTCCCATTTAGAGAAGAGAGATTGAGGACGTCAGTGACAAATGTCTTGCATTAACTTTGTTGTTTATTTTTCCTCCGGAAGGTGTGAAATAACCCTATTAAATCAAGTAGTCGCTTGGCCATTAATCTCAATGCAGCTGACTAGTCCCTCAAAGCTAATGGGGTTTAGAATTTGCATGAGGCGAGTTTACCCACAAAGCTTTGCCTAAGAGGATTGCTGTTCAGACAGAGAGCTTATTGTCACACTTGTTCATAGACATGGATTAACGATACTAGGCCCAAACAACTCCACTAACTGTGGCGGCAGCTCTCAAGTTCCCCTTCACTGGCTCAGATCTCTGTTTCAGAGGGACGGAGATTCAGATCCAGTCTGCAGCATGCATGGTGACAGATTGCTCAGCAGTTTGATATTGATGCGCATGCTTCATAAACTTCGTATGATCTCAGCCAAAGGTTTCACTTGCTCACACAAAATTCCCGTTATATTATATAGAGTTTGTCAAAATAATCCCTCGTATTTGCTTAATTTATACAAATACTTGTCCACTGCCAGTTTGTTAAGCATCCGTCAAAATCATGTCCTCAAGCATGTCATGCTTGTTTGAAAAGTAAAGACAAAGCGTGATGTGATGATTGTTTTTAAATCACTAAAATGATTCCCCAACACTTACCGTTCTGTTGCTTATGAAACTGTTTTTTTCTTTTTTTTTGTCATTTCATCGCAACGTGGCAGCGCTCCTGAATTCCCGCTCTGTGTTGTCAACTTAGCTTTTTACATCATTTGAATAAGCCTCTTTAAGTGCGAGCGTGTGTGTGCTGTGTTTCATAGTTACTAAAGCAGCTTTGGAGTCTAAAAATAACATGTATCCACTGCATTAAATCTTAATATTTATCAGCAGGAAAAAGGTGCTTGAAATGGGGCTTACATCCGTCTTTAAAATTCAGTAGGAAAACAGCAAAAGATACACAAGTTCTGCTCATTTCTTAACATGTGGCGCGCGCACACACACACACACACACACACACACAGAGCGCCTTCGGGACAGCACAAATCCTTCAATATCTGTTGGGAAAAAAAGGTTTTGCATACCGCTGTCCATATTGTGTTACAGCACCACAGTGTGAATCACAATACCGACTCCCACTTGTATGATAGCTGCTCAAGTGTGACAATAGGCTGTTAACATCAGAAGTGAACAGTTCATTCCCTTGGTAGGTCAACCATGTGTCACATCATAATCACAGTATAATCCCCCTCTACCGGGGAACGAAATGATCAAGTAATGCCAACAGAGTTTTTAAAAGGTAGCAAATCATTACCTATTATTTTGTGTTCCATTCATCCATCCATCATGCACAGATAGACTTGTGAGCATTTAAAGGCCGACAGCTCAGTAAAGACTGAACTACTGATCAAAGTGTTTATGTCTCTGTCTGTTGTGTTGTAAGGAGAGCTATAAAGTGCAGCCATCACCTGAAAGGTCCGTCCACAGATCCAAAAGAGGAACCCTAGGGCGACTTTGGACAGTTTATGGCATAGTCACTACACGTCTTAGCCAGAAATGGTATTACTTACTGTAACTTCAAGATACATTCTGTCAGATATACCATCAAATGGCATATACTATACATGTTTTTGGAAAATGAATTCTTCAGCACAAAAGACCTGTTCATGGATGGACACACAACAATCACTGCGTGGCTCTTCATACAGAAGAAAAAGTCTCAACTTTAGGGGGTTTAATGGTTCTACATTCTCCTTTTTTTTGGGGGGGGGGGTCTGAGTGATAGAAAACTACTAGGGGTATCTCCCACAATGCATTTGATTTTGATAGTTGGAATTGAAATTGGTCTTGACACATCCCGACTAAACACTCACTGTCATGTTAAAAAAGACGAGGTTCCTCCTGAAACTTCCCCTACAAGGTTTGAAGAACACTAATTGTCAAATGATGTTTGCCTTTGAATCACAACTAAGTACTTGGACCATGCCATGTAATACCATAGTAAGACCTATGAGAATGCAAATGCAGAGAACCCTGACCCCCTTCCAGCCAATCTGAGATTTGCTCTGCAGGTCCTTCTTGCCAAAAGCTCATTCAAGCCCATTTCCAAGTTTTCCAAATCGAGGCACCATTTACAAGGCGGGCTTTACACAATGATGATAGTGCAGCAACTTTGAAGCACATTTTGTATGTAAAAAAAGATTGTCCCACTTGGAAAATCCAGAACATCACTTCTTAGCTTCAACTATTGCGTCTGTTTTAAGCGATTTGAACATTTCCTTTTTGTTAAAAAACAAGCAAAGAACAACACTCATATCTAAAAAAAGATGTCGCTGCCGACTGGATTTGAAAGTCCAATATAACAGCTTGGCGGCTAAACGCATTGATGTAGTTTATCATCTACAGTGGACTAGACTGGATATGATTATAGTACCAGCACCAGTACCAGAACCCTCACAATGACACAGAGTACTTCATTTGATACCTTCTTTTTCTACTTCATTAAATGGAAGCTTCTCGGCATGCTGAACTGCCAATTCCATCAAAAACACAGTGCTTATTGACAGTGCTCACAATGTTAACCCACTAATGCTTGGCAGAACATTTACCATTTTCTCCATCTTAGTCAAGCATGCTCCCATTACCTACTAATGAGCACTTAACACAAAGTATAAAATGTTTGGGCTTGATGGGAATGCAATGACATTTCCAGGTATTTAGTCATAAACCAAAGCATTTACCATAGTAGATTGATGTGACCCGATGGTGCTAGATGGAAAGGTCAGCGGATCGCCAAATATTTGACAATTCATCCTGTAGAGCACCAAATGTCATGGCGATCCTCCCAATAATTTCAAAAAATGTCAACTCTTTCCATGTTGTGACCCCAGGACGACCAGCATTTAAAGAGTTGTTGCAGAAATCTCTGACAAATCCCCCTTTTACAATGTTATTATTTTTGCCAACCTTTATGAGTTTATTGCTAGTGAAAAAACTGAAAAATCTACACCCCTAGTGGCGCTGGAAGGGTCACTTATCCAGATGGAATGTTGCCTCCTGGAGAAGGCAGGGAAAATCACGTGCTCTTTACTCCACCGCATGATGGCATTAATTCAGATCTGACGCCGTTTGGTCCACAACAGGTACAGAGCAGCAATTGTGGTTATTTCGGCCATATTTAGGACCAAAACTAACCTCGTTGGTGGCTTCAGCTTTACACCGACTCGAGTAAATGGTCCCAGATAATGAAATCAAACCCGTGCAATAAAGGGGTTTGACATTTGATCCACTGGCCAATAATTTTAGCCTTAACGTATACTGTATATGTATAATGATAGGCTTTTATAACTCTCCTTTGCAAAAGCCATGTCTGTAATATCTGGGGGGTGAAGTGGGGGCGATCTGGGATGACTTGGGTTAGGGGCACTACAATGTAGACGTTTCTACATTGTAACAAAAGTAGCACAGTTATAAAGTAGCTATGGTGAAATGTGATTATCTTAACCCTTAGAGTTGAACATTCCTGTTTTGTTTATCTGCCTTGGCTTCAAGAGAACAGGAACCCCAGCACAGTGCGGTGCAGGTTTAGCACATGGCGCTGACATGCAAATAGAGAAATCTCAATCCTCCAATGACTTTGTAAACAAGACGTGAGGGCAGTGCCAGTAACATAATTCGCATAAGGCAAGGAATAAGCGTCATGAAGCAGTTATTGCATTATTTAGAGTGCCATAAAGAGCCAGACTATTGATTTGAGAGCAGAAGCCGCTCAGCAGTTATTTCTGTCGTCGTCACCCTCATTAAACTGATGTATGACACTTGCTATTCTCCTCTCTGTTTCTCTTGCTCCTGTTCTCCATCGCGCTTTACTCTCTTTTAATGCACTTTGTCTACCAGTTTGTCTGTTTGGAAAAAGATTGGAAGGAACCCACTTGTTGCCACCGACAGCCATTAAATTGTGTTTGGATCCTTGGTGAAATAAATGTGACCATCTTTCACAATAATTGTTATCCCTTTGCTAGCTCAGACAGATAATTGGCCGCGCTACTGGACAGCTTACTGTTATCACGTGAAATCACAAGGCAAGAGTCCACAGCCAGCAAGCTGATGTTTAGCAGGTGTTTTCCCTACCACCCAAGCTGTTTCTGCCCCCCCCTCCCCCAAAGACAACGACTGTAACTGACATCTCTCAGATGCAATGATTGTAGATGGTCCCCAGAGGACGTATTTATCTAATTTTTTAAATGGGGATTTGCGGGGCAATCACACAAAAATAAGCTTTCCAAGTAGTTTTCTACAGGGTGTTGGGGTGGGGGGAGTGTCAGTAAAACGGCCCAATTATATGACATCCTTAAAAAAGTTTACAGATGTTTTTTCTTTAACATTATAGTCTGCACTACTGTATTATAAAAGCACGTGTGTTTTCTTGATATTCATCAACACTCTAACCTGCCTGTTTATGGATATGTTGACATATTCTTGTATTGGTTGAGACTAAAAAAGGGAGCATGCCATTTATTTTGAAATTGTTACTTCAAGCAGCCTGTGTCCTTTAGTTTAGAATTGGTCACTTCCATTACATTTCCAGTTAGGTTTGACATCTTTTTTCAACAAAGTGTTAAAATCATACCTTTTCTTCAAGTTTATGTCTGTGTGTGATCCGTCCTGCTTCTTTTACTGCATAGGAGTTTACTTTGCATATATTTGTTTCTCTTTTATTATCTTGAATTCTGTTTTTATTCTCCAACTTTTGAAGCACCGTGATTAAATTCATGTTGGTTTTGAAGTACCATATGAAAAATGAGACAATCACATAGACAGACAGCCTTAAGAAAATAGTTAAGAGTGCTCCTTGAGCTATAAAGAAGTCCGTCTCTCATTGTGGCAGAACCTCGGCCTGGGTTATGGATTCCATGATGACATCCATTCTCTTAATAATGACTAGGTGACAGAACCTCAGGTCAATCATTTTAACTAGCAGCCAATAAAAGAAGCTCTGCCTGAAGACACAGCAGATCTGATGACTGAAATTTAGAAAAATCTACCTTCTTGAGACTCTCGTCTCAGTATCTCATCAGTGTTTTGAATATTTTGAATCAACTTTTTATAGTTAAAAGAGGCAAGCAAAAATCATGAAAAATAAAGAACTTGAGAAAAGCTTAATGCTGCACTCATACATGCCTTTATATTAACAAATGATGTTAGCTGTGTGATGGACGAGTGAGTGAATGAGGGAACGGTTTCCAACACAGCTAAGGGGTAATACAATAGGGGTCCCTCGTAGGGAAGAATCCAGAGGGAATCAAAACCCAACTGTTTTAATTCCCTCTCAGCTCTCTCGTCGGTCCCGTCTCCAGCCTCAACAGGCGGCTGTTTTTATTTAAAGGTCCCATGGCATGAAAATTTCACTTTGAGTTTTTTTAGCATTAATATGTGTTCCCCGAGCCTGCCTATGGTCCCCCTGAGGCTAGAAGTGGTGATAGGTGTAAATGGTGTCTTATGAGGTCATATGGGGAAAGGTTACCCCCCCTTTCTCTGCTTTGCCCATCCAGAGAATTTGCCCCATGAGAGAGAGACATCATGACTTTCAAATGAGAAAAGTGGCCGTTGGTCATTTTTTTTCACAACACGGGCACTTTAAGATTCACATTCCCATTAAAAAAAAAAAACACAGAAAAGAAATTAAGATTCTTCTTCATTCACATCTTTTATTGCCATAAGTGTATCATGACAAATGCCTTGATAAAATAATCAAAAGGCAGTTGTGGCATTGAAATAAGACCCAGAGTTCTGTTTTATCCGAGACAAGTAAAAAGTCTCCTCTCAACCTTCAAAAAGTGTTTTTGAGACCGGTCTCCTGTAATCCAACATTGGCAGATAGTACTGTGGATCCTTAAGTGCAACATTTAACCTGATTCTCATGTGTTACTTCTTGACTTGATGTGATGTGGGCCACTGCCTACTCATGGTTTCACATATCAGTATCCAATTTTTGCTCTCCAATATTCTTGGAACGCCAATATTCAGGTACCCCCTGGCAGCTTTTAGACCACTATGTTTCTAAAACCCTGGGTGTATGGCCACGAGTGGCTGATGATTGTATCAGATGCAGGTGTGTGTGTGTTTGTGGGGGGGGAGGCAGAGCTGACTAGGGAAGTGAGGACAGGTGTGTGGACGGGTGGGGCAGTCAGGTGATAATTGAAGGAGGGATGGTCTGAGAGTAATTGGTGGATGGATGGAAAATGCCATTGGCTTGATTGATGGGACGAAATGTGTCAGGAGGGAAGGGATTGAGAAACAAAGTGTGGAATTAGTAAATGAAAATAAAGCAACAAGTCATCTGTCTTTGTTTACTGTTAGGCTCATGTGACTTTTCCAGTTATTTCCTCTCCATCTGTTCATTTTCTGTTGCTACTGTGGGTGGTAAGGAAAACTGACTGAACATTGACAGAGGCTGTGTATAAATACTGGGCTATAAAAATGATGTCCCTCCAGTGGGATAGTAACTAACACACACACCAACACACAAACACACAAACAAGATTTTGGTCTATTTCTGTAAAATAGTTTCACTAATGTCAGAAAATTAAATATTTGTAGCATCGTAAACTTGCATTTTTGATTACATTTAAAGTAAAGTACAAACTAAGCCAACTCAAACATTACAGTATAAAAGTATTACTTTAGCTTTACTGAATAACTGCAGTATAAAAATCTCAGTATTTACCATACCTCAGTGAGATTTAAACAATACGTTGAAAAAGTTTACCGTAATTATTCCAATAATATACCCGTTTTCAAAGTTTTTTTTACAACAGAAAATATTGGAGAAAGACAAACAATAAATACTATAAAAAAAATGCCACAAACATACCTACAAACTTTAGGAAAAGCGCCCAAAACGTTAAAAATAAGGCCAAAACATTGAAAAAGTCACAAAAACGTCAGGAAAAAACAAACAATAAAAATGGTGGAGGAAAGACACAATGGGGGGGATTAAACATGGAAGATGTAGTATATCCCTGAAGACACGGTCAAATCCAACATAGAAGGCTGCTGTGGACTAAACTTCAATGCAACTCCAACTATGAATTCAACAAGTTAGATCTGATGTCTAGGTGCTTCATGTGCTTGAAAACATAGGACAAACCCATCAACTTCACAAAGCAATTTGGGCAAAAATACTTAGCCAACTTGTCAGCACTGTGGCGCTGCTTTGTGACAGCCTAGGTGAACATCGATAAAGCTTTATGAACGTGGAACAGTTGGCCGGGGTTTAGCACGGAGACCGTCTTGCTGTGGTAACCTGTGGTGTCTGGCCACTTAAGCGTTCACCGCCAAATGCTGAGCTTCCAGTGGGCCAGACACCACAGAGGCATTGATTCAGCCCGCTGTTTTGTGAATAGAATGCCTTGTTCCACAGGATTTCCATTTTCCTCCCCACAAAGGAAAATAGGTGACGGTCAATACTTTTTGGAAGCAGAGACATCTTGTATTGAACGCCAAGCAAGAGAAAAAACTGTGTTTTTTTAGAGAGCCCTTCCTGCCATGAGTAATGTGAGGCCGAAGTCAGTTAGATGCTTCTTTAGTGTCATAAGTCAAACTTGCAGGGGAAGAAATTTCTTTTTTTAGAAAACATTTAAGATGATTACCATTTAAGGCTCAACCATCTCTTAGCTTATCTTATTTACTGGTTCGAGTCACCAGGTGACTACCAGGTGACCATGGGATTGGACATCTAGTTGTGGCTGACAGGCACAAAGAGTCCAAGTTGAGTTTTCAACACCAGCATGAATTAATGAATACATAATAGCTAGTTCCTTCAGTAGATTGTCGAAAACATGGACGCACCGTCTCACTCATAGACCATTAAGAGCACATATAGATTGCTGTTGGTTGTTAGTCGAGTGAGAGGAGTCGTCTAATGGACGAGTAAAAGGAAGTCCACTTGATTGTCCCAGAGGGTAAATCTGTCTTGGGCCCAGTGCTGAAGTCGCTTCCGTTGCTTCACAGAAAGACATCAGAAAAACAACATGAAAGCCTCTTTAAACAGAAGAGACATTACAGAAGACTACACGCTGACAAGGAAAACACAGCAGCCGAAAAGAGAAGCTGGAAGAATTAAAAAGTGACAAAAGTTACAGGGAGTAAGATTCACTGCTTGGGTATTTTTTTTTTTTTAAGATTTAGCCTTAGAGTTCAGCTGCTTGATGGAGCCTGGAATAAACCATGCTTGAACCCTTTGATTTGCACTTTGGTAGACAGAGTTTTATATTCTGATGGCAGAGTCCGATTGATTATCTGTTTCTGGATCACAAGCCGTTGTCCCTCCCAACTTGTAACGTCCTGACGCTTGGTCAGTGTCTCTCAGCATCACATGTTGACGCAAAAATCCACCTTTAGAGTCTGTATGAAACCAAACTGTCCCGGTCTTGTTAATTAAACATGAAGCCAAAGGGCTAGAAGCAAGTCCTGCAAGAATCTCGAACAAGAGACTTTCTGCATCAATAACAAACGCAAAGGCACCCGACCACCAAACCTTAATGTACTGTATATAAAGACTTTATAAGAAGAAAACAGAGATCACAAAGTGCAAATGAGGCACTAAGTACATGAGCAGAGGGAATTCTTACCAGTGTTTGCCACACAGTTTAACAGCATTATCGGAAGCAAGTGAGCATTTACAGAAAACTGAGCTGGACCTGACCAACACTTACCATTTTAATTCTCTTTGAGGGACTTTTTGTTAATTGCCTCTTGAGGCTAATTTGATCATTTTAGGGCTTTTGCAAACAAAGCAGCTTGAATCTCAGTGTTAACCCCTGTGTTGTCTTCCTATCAAAATGAAAATCAACACTTTTGTTGACGCTTTTTAAGCATTTTTAAGTTTTTGTCCCTTTTTTGACATTTAACGCTACGTAACACTAACTTATTAACTTTAGTTTTACAGTGATTTTGGAATTTATGGTCAATAAACCTTAAATTTTAGCAAATTATACTTTATGTTTGAGTTAGAAAAGCAGAAATTAGGAATTATTTAGACTAAAATTGAAGGAAAGGATGTTGATGGATAATCACAGACTGGAATATGTCAACTTTTACTCAATACTATATATATATATACATATATACACACTATACACTTAAAAAGCACTTAAATTTCTCCAAATGCATTGATATAGAAAAATGGGTCAATTTGACCCATGGACAACATAAGGGTTAAGTGTGTGTTTGAGTGTAGATTCCACTGATTGTCTCTCTCTCACACACACGCACACACCAATGCACGCACGCACACTTAGGCCTGGAACACTTTATAGTATATTATTATTGTTATTATGCTTTCCATTGGTTTCAATTTGATAATTTATATTGTTGTTGAACTTGCATTTGTATGAATTTTGAGTGACGCACTATTGATTTTGTTGCATTCATGGAATTAAAGCTAACTGAATTCTAAGAGAGAGAGAGAGATAGAGAGAAAGAGAGAGAGGAGCCCAGCAGCAGGGACATGAAGGAGCCTAGGAAGGCGGTCTTCAACCCTGTACATAACCAAGGTATTGGCTGCCTATCAAATCAGCCATCATGACCGCAGTGTTGTTTTGTGGACGACTGTTTCTTACCACATTGGCCCGTCTCATTTCCTCACGGAAACAGCGATGATGATGGTGAGGACGATGAGAACGATGCCTCCGGCCACCAGCAGGTAGCACTTCCTCTTCCTCAGCTGCCTCTGTGGGGAGAAAGGATTCAGCAGATGGGCGGAGTTAAAGCATGACACCATAACGATGGGCACCGCACACTAGTGGGGAACTAGGTGTGTAATCGCCAATGGCTGTCGTTTCCCAAACAACTAATTACTAATACTCTACTAATTACCTCTACACTGCAAAACAAGAGAACAGTTCCCTTATTTCTATGTCCATGGCTGAGGAGGCTTTTAACCTTTTGCTGCAACATGTAGCTGCTGCTGATATCTGGGTAATATCTGGGAATCATGACCAGAAATGATGGAGGAGACTGTACACCTGACGAGTCCATACATTTAGATTGAATTTACATTAAATGCAAAGTGTCTCTCTGAACATTGGACTAACTGCGTCTCTTCTAGTCTCCTTGTCCTGTCTGTGACACATGGTCACCTTTGAAACAACTCCTTATTTGTGAGACACTTCTACTAGTTTTACACACAGCTGTGGGATCGTGTTACCTCAGAATAAACCTTCTGTGGAAGATCTTTAGAACAGATGAAATATAGTTGAAAACCTACATGCTTAAATATTCCACCTATCAAACGCCTAAGCCTTTTAGCGTGCTGTGTTTGGGGCCATCCGGTGTTTAGCCAACCTTTTCAGAGTCAGCCAGAGACAGTGTTTTTAACCAACTCCTGGAACTATCATTGGCTTGATTTTAAAGCTAGCAGTTTAGTCTAAAAAATGTTTGTATGATTCTTCACATACAGACCACAGGGAGTCAAACAGCCCTAAACGTGTGGTCAAAGAGAGACACAAACTGGGACCAGAAAACACAAGATCGCCCCTGAAAGGAAAACGGCATCATGAAAAGAGTGTTCTGAACAGTGATAGAGGCAGACAAAACATCAACGTTAATAATTAGAGTGGATAAATGTAATGTTTGGCGGTGTGTCTGGGATTTCATGAATGTGTTAACTACTGTTGCCAAGCAGCTGTGCATAAACATCTGCGTGCACGGTCAGAGCGTGCACGCCATCTACGGAGGCCCGAGCCACAGTGTCACACACTAACAGAGCCATGAATCTTCACTGGTCTCATGACTTGTATCCTGTCATTGATTCAAGCTGATTCGATATCCCAATGCATCATTATGCGTCACCTCATCTATATTATTATACGTTGCTATATGGTTTTTATCAACACATTTAGGCAGTCAGATATGTATGAATTCCCCTATTTATTATGTCTGCTCCTAAAAATGACACTTCCACAATGTTGTGAAGTCTGAACACAGCAGACAACACACATCCTCGACCGGAAAATCAACCCCCCCCCCCC
>NC_048412.1:1213286-1216136 GCF_013103735.1 Etheostoma cragini | reverse complement strand
CCCCCCCCCCCCCCCCCCCGCCCCCCCACTGCACACTGTCTGCTTTGCACACCAAAGCAAGTCTCAATAAGGAAATAAATAATGATGCTACTTTAAATCTTGGCATAAATTATTTTCCATGAAATATTGATCCACTCTGGGGCGCCCTGGTCACTCCGCTGGGTGAGAGTGCGCGACCTGTGGCCCTTTCCAACTTGCCGTTCCGCCTTCCTGTCTTAATCCATTCTATCAATAAAGGCCCAAAAGTGTCTTTAAATAAAAAAACTAAATAATAAGTTGAAAACCACAATGGAAATAAGTCCTGGACTTTATTGTGTTTTTATCCTTGATTGTATTGGACATCTTATCCTGTTTAAGGAATTCTTAATCCAATTAAATAAATCAAAAGTCTTTTACTATGGGGCACATGGGTAGGTCCCCTGGTAGAGCGTGGTCCCCGTGTAGAGAGGCTGAAGCGGGATTTATGGTTCCACGGAGGCCTTCAGCCTACGTAAGTGGCCTGAAGTCTATACTTGTGGGTTGGCTCTTTAAGGGAAGAGCAGGGCCGAGGAAATACACATACAGTAAAAAACCACATTTGCTCATTCATTCTCTCTTGCCATGATTACCTTGCCTCTCTCCCATGCCTCCTCAGTATGGGGGGACGAGGAAGAACCCTAACCCTAAGACTCGAGGAAGGGAGCCAAGTGGAGGCGTTGGCGATGCAATTAAAGAGATGTGAGATGCATCAGACGTGTCTCACCTGTTCTTTCTGACCATGGTGGGAAATGTGTAGCGGGGAAAGTTAACCCTTTCCTTGGTTTCATAGGAGAACCAGGAAATGAGTCGTTGGAAACGCAACGCTACCAAGCTACGGCCGAGCGGCGTGCGTTTTGAGACAGGAGCATGTTGGCCACAGTGCAGGGTCTGTGTCTCCAAGAACCAACACATAGCCACGCTGTCGATTTAATGCAGCCTTTCGTCCTCGCAGCAGGGGCTGTGGGTTCAATTCTGACCCGTGGCCCTTCTGCATGTCATTCTGTCCTTTCAAAATAAAGGCATACAATGCCAAACGACACTCATATATTCTCTGCTGGTCGTTCACATAAGACCGCGGTGATTTAACCAGTGATTTTCCAGTTCATAAGAGCTAAACATTCAGCTCTAAGCTGCACGTTTTGGAGGCTCAGTAAATGTCAAGCTCCAGTTTAATAACCGAAGAGCCACAACACCCCCAACTGCCCTATTTTGTTGTTTTAGAGCTAATTCAATGCATCCCCACAGCACACCTTCACATCCACTCACAATTGGCATGAGTAAAAAACAAACAAGACAGACATCTTGAACGGGAACAGAAAAAAAACAGGTAAGTGGCGTTTCAAGCAGACAAGTTATGATGTGAATGCAGTTATAGAGGAGCTAGAAGATTCAAGATCACGCTGACATGTGACAGATCAAATGCAGGGACGGACTGAATGGGACGACTGTCCAGGGGTGGATCACACTTTCCTCCATCAAAATGGTGTGCACTCATCCCCATGATGGCTCTGGTGCACATTATTCTTGTCTGTGTGATGACACCCTTAAATATCTGAGAGGAGGAAAAAAGAGGAGGGAGGCAAAAGACTGGCAGATATAAATCACCCAAATAAAATAGTTTCTCTACATATTCAGCCCATGCAGGGCTCTCAGTTAATTAGCCGGTTTGGTGCTTGTGTCATTGCTTAACTTTAAACGTTAACAATTGAGAAAATCTGCGGGAAAATGGTGATTTCTGCAGGTTTATGATCTCGTTTCAAAGCTTCCCTTCCTGTTTAAGGGGGTACAACACATCCCTTCCCATCTTTTCAAAGAGCATCTTTAGTTAGCTGATTTTTGAAAAACACATATTTGTCAAAATGTCCTCCATATGGGCTTTAGTCTTAAAATGCTCAAATCAGACTTAGACTCCCATGACTGCATGTCTCGAGACACAGAAGGGCAAGTCGGACGTATTTATTAAGTTTTTACACATTGCACATTGTAATTAGGGTTGTCAGAACATCGTATATAAAATATATACATATATATCATTACATGTAGTATTATTATTGATAATAATAACGATGTACTAATGGTATATTGTAAATTGTAAATTTACTTTTGTAATTATGGACAGTAAATTGTGTCTGTATTTGAGACAATTAGGTAACTATGGCAGAATCTAAATTTCACTTTATGAGTTCAATATCTGCCGTAACACTAAGCCAATGGAGTGTGTGGGCGTATTTTGAATGTGTACTAACGTAACTATTCAAAAAACTAGCTGCAGTATTACACATTGCACCTTTAAGTAAAAGTACTACACTGTAAAAATAGTCTGTTACAAGTAAAAATCCTGCAATGAAAATGTACCTTCAGTAAAAGTCTGGAAGCACCAACAGGACCATGTAGTCCAAGCAGCTGTGTGGTTAATGGTCTCAACATCTTAGCTGGACCTGGAGGCCGTTATAGGTTACTTTATTATAAAACAAGAATCATATTTAGATAAAGTGTGTTTTTTTACACATGAATAGGTTTTGGTGCTGTTGTTGCATCTCATACGTTCTCAAATTGAATGTAAACCATATACGTACGTATAAGTCAATGTGCACATTGTATTAAATTACAAAATAAATAAATAAAAAGAGCAGTACAGCAGAGAGAGTGCAGTGGCTTGTAGAGCCAGAGGTGGAGTGTGGCGAGGACGGGCTCATGGAAGATGAAACCATGGACTAATGGAGGATGGACTCATGGAGCATGGACTCATAGAGGATGGACTCATGGAGGATGGACTCATAGAGGATGAGAAGATAGTCTCATGGAGCATGGACTCATGGAGCATGGACTCAT
>NC_048412.1:1193913-1213186 GCF_013103735.1 Etheostoma cragini | reverse complement strand
TCATAGAGGATGAGAAGATGGACTCATGGAGGATGGACTCATGGAGGATGGACTCATGGAGGATGGACTCATGGAGGATGGACTCATGGAGGATGGACTCATAGAGGATGAGAAGATGGACTCATGGAGGATGGACTCATAGAGGATGAGAAGATGGACTCATGGAGGATGGACTCATAGAGGGTGAGAGGCGGACTCGAACAACATTAAATGTTAGAAACAACAGTAACTACATAATGTAACTAGTAACTAAAGTAACTAGTAACTAAAGTAACTAAAGTAACTAGTGACTGAAGCTGTCAGATGAATGTAGTGGAGTAATGTAGCGGAGTAGAAGTAGAAAGTGACATGAAAAGAAAAGACTCAAGTAAAGTACAAGTACCTCAGCATTAGTACTGATACAGTACTTGAGTACATCCACTGGATGTCATGTTAAAGGAACAGCGACTATGAGCCATACATCCAGAACTACTTGATGACAGGAACATAACAGAGCACAACATTAATAGTCACTTGCATTCCCTAAGTTATTTTTCATTTTAAGAGCTTCTAGCTCTTACCACTAGTTTCATTTTGAATATTGCTTGTGGTCAAATTCAGATTTCAAATGTTTTTTTTAAACACATCCTCCACACAGCACATGAGTCCTATTCATCATGTCAATTACTTGCCATGTCTGTAAAAAAATGAAAAAGTGTTGACTGTGTTGAGCAAAAACATTTAAGTAAATAGAGTGGAGGGTGGGGGGGGGGGGATATTAACATTTCCTTGTCTCCTCAGGCGGTGACGCTGTGTTGGAGCACAGAATCTATGTTTGTGTTGAAATGCTTTTTTCTCCCTTTTTTTTTCTTCCCGGGCTGTTTCCTGCTACAAAGGCAGCGAGAGCAGCGGCGTTAGACCAGAGCCGGGGCAGGAGTCTTTAAATCCTGACGCGCTTCAAAGCACGGAGAGCGCAATTCATCTTCTTATCTGAGACTCAAAACAGCCTTTCTCTGTGGAAGAGAGCGGGAAAGAGGGAGAGGGGGGGGAGAAAAAAAAAAAATGCTGTCGAGTAATTTTCCGTTTAAACGTTCCACTCCACAACAATTTGCATAAGCAGCCCTGCGTCTGTGATAAGAAGATTGGTAATTTTCAAAGGCTCTATGGGGATTGAGAATTAAAAGCCTTTCTCCGCTATCTCCCCTCTTGCAGCTGGCCACCACAGATTCCCCAGCTTCTCTCACGCGTTTCCTCCTAAACTATGCCTTATAAACTTTCTCTGCCATCCTCTCCTCTCCGCTCGCTCTGACAGTGCTGAGTCGCTCCCTCTCTCTATCTACTGTATTCCCTCTCTCTTCCAAACACTCTTTCCCTTCCATTTCCCCCGTTCTCCAGCTCGCTCATCCCGGCACTGCTGTTATTTGGGGAGAACAAGAAAATAAATCAGGTAGAGGGGGGAACAAAAAGGGTTTTAGTATGACAAAGGAACTGTGGCAGTATTTTTAAACTAGAATTTTCTCAATTGCAGGGCAGGCTGAGAGGCGGGAACGGAGAGACTTGTAGAGGGAGAGACCGAGGAGGGGTGCTCTTATCACCGGTGACTTAATCTGCCAGAGAGTGGTGTCCTTGGTGCCACCAGGGCCCATGGGTGCTGCAAGGCCTCAGGGAGAAGACGGCGTCTTCCTCACACCTTTTCATTAAATTCACTTTTGATGTCTAACGTGAGGGGACTTTTTCCTGTTCATGCTAGGATCCCAGATCCCTGAAATCTGATATTTTCCAAATAAGGCTTCCAAAATGTACAGTCAGTATCTGAAATCATGAAGAAGAATTCTGGTCAGAGGGTATGCTTAAGCAGCATTTCTCTCAGTGGTATACTGATCTGATCTAACTGCAGGGACGGATTAGTACCCCCAGGGGCCCCTGAACCCCATGGGCCCCCCTCCACCCCATAGCACCCACGCCCTCCAAAGGAGGCAATGAAAAGCTAAAAGAGGCTTGGCCCCACCACACACACACACACACACACACACACACACACACACACACACACACACACACACACACACACACACACACACACTCTCTGACATGCCAAATCACTGTTGGTCAAAAGATGAATGACTAGTCCAGCCGAGCGGGTCTAAAGTATGCCTTTCCAGTTCAATAACCCAAGACAATGTTCCAATGAATTAAATCATACCAAGTCATTCTATGGCTCAAGACTACGGTTATATAGTATTAACCAAAAATCACCCAAGCAGAAAGCAAAAATATACTTGTGAAACGTTATTGACTGACAATGCGTCGCACTATACAGCTGAGTGCAGGTTGCAAAGTAACTGTCACTAAGTCAGCTGGCAACTTCACAAACTGCAAAAGCCAAGACGTACTGCACTTGACAACTTAGTCTCACACAGGCCTAAAGCAGCATCACCCAATAATGATGTAATGCATGTCTGATATGCACGGCCTTTCAATGAACCAAACAAAATATGTACATTATCTGGTCACACGGTCACAAAACATCATATTAGCCTACTCAATTTACATATAGCATAATAGCTCTTACCCTATCTTTTTATTTGCAAAGTTGCAGATCAAATGCTCAAAGTCCAGCTCGCTAAACCCTACTACAAATGGGTTACTGGGGCGGTCTCTAGCTCACCCAGTAAACGTGTGCGCCCCATGTCTGCTGAGTCCTTTGCAGCGACCGGGGTTTGAATCCGACCTGCGGTCCTTTGCTGTGTCTCATCCCTGTCTCTCCCACCTTTCCTGTCCACTGTCAATCTAAAATAAGAGAAAAGTCCCCAAAAATAGCCTTTTTTTGTGCGTTGGTAGCACTTTACAAGCAAAGCAATAACTGTCTCAGGTGGACAGGGAACAAAGAATCCACTCCCGTGGTGCAGTTTCACGATAGTGAAGGTGTCGGGTCAGTGCCTTGTTAGTGAGAGAGCGTGTCTTTCCGCCGCCAGCCTTGTCCCCCCCCCCCGAGATGCTGGATATTTATCCGTTCAGTTTTGAAAGGCTAATATCCCTCTGAGTATAATTTCCTCCCGGGCAGTCTCTGTAATCGGTCCCCATAGTGCAGGGTCCTCAGAGGTGATGGTAGCTGAGGTTCCATTACCTTGTTCTCCAACGTTAATGACCGGCTTCGTCTCTGTCTTTTTCCACAACAACTTTGCTAAAGTTGCTAGCTACCGTTAACTGGGGCTGAGCGTAGCTGATAGAAGGCAGAAACTCTTCCAAGCTAACATTGGCTAGCTCCTCGACATCCTCCTCTTCATCATTCCCAGATCTCTACAAAAAAGCTATTTATTCGCGTTACATTTTTTTTTTAGCAGCCGCTTCTTTCACTTCCTTTTCCACAGTTGACGTCGCTGATTCAACCCAGTCTAATTGGATCTGTTGCAAATTAACTCTTTCCATCTCAACTAGTTCTTAGGAAACTGATCTTGAATCATTACGATGTAAACTACCTGCTCTTTGCCCACCCACCTTTACCATTAGCCAATCCACACAGTGCATTAGGCCTTCTCCAAGTCATTAACGGTCCAGCCATCCAACTAACATGTAAAACACACAATAACACTAAACAAAAACGTAGCAAAGTGCTAGTGAAATAGACCATATTATGTGTAAAAGAGATAGAAAAGGTGACGGAGGGGCATCCTTGGCAAAGTCCAACCCCCTCTTAAGATTGTGGAAAGAATGTGTAGACTCAGTCATTGTCATGATTTGGCTCGCTGCCGATCCTGTTTTTGGCTTTTTTTCTGTCCTGTGTTAAGGGGGTGTGGCGCTCCTGGTTCTCTCTCCCCCCTCGTCAGGACACCTGTGGCTGACTACACACCTGAACCAGATCCAGCAATCACCTCTCCTGTCTTAAACCCCGGCTTTCCAACCAGTCTCTGTCAGATCGTCCCTTCACCCCCTGTGGAAACACTTGCCAAGCCCTAGTCTTGTTACATAATCATCGTCCTCTGGTAGCTCAGATTTAAGCTTTATTGAGTTTGTGTGTTTCTTGCTCCTGCATCAGTCCTGGAAGCCCAGTGTGCCTGGATATGCCTGAACATTCTTTTTGGACCAACCTCCCACCTGTCTGGGCGCTCTCAGTCCCAGAGGATTTCTTTGCACTATTTTTCCATTGTCTTCAATAAACCTCTATTCCTGTTTCCCAACGTTCTGTGTCTTCTCCTGAATCTGGTACCGTCCAAACAGTCACACGCCTTCTCTAGGGCCCAATCCCAAAGTGAGCCCTGATCACTGAGAACTACAGACTCATGGACTTAATTGATCTCAGGTGCTCAGTGTGTGAGGCCACATGGGCTCAGATAGGTATAAATGGGATTGGGACAGCGCTTCACCAGATCACATGTTACCATGGTGACATTTAACAACAAAGATGTTGCTGACACTTGCCAGTTTGGGTATTTTAATTTTAAGTTTGTTGCTTTCCACACGACCAAGGCCCAGGCGACGGCTCGCTGATTTCCAATTTTTTCAAATTCTTGTTCTACGAGCTGGACGACAGGTCTGCGAAGGCTCCGCGGCCGTGTGGCGTGCGGTTGTTTACCTTTGTAATTTCTGGATTTGCTTGATGATCGACAGAGAAATGTGCTTCTGCTGCTTCCCGGACTCTGAACAAATGGTGGCGCCCCCCCCATGTTAACCCAGGGATAGAGTACCACTTTCCCATTATACTGTGCCTAGCCCTTATACACTTTACTTTGTGCATATAGTCTAATTATGCATGTACAGTATTTACCACATTTGTTTACCATTACTGTATTTGCAACACTGTCTACAAACACTTATATTACTTTATTTGTAATGTATAAATGGTTATTTTCTGCATGCTATGCAATGAGCATTACTGCAGGGTGCCTGAGATTTGCTTCTCTGTAACTACTCCACACATGATGACAATAAAGAACTTTTCTCTTTTTAGATGAATGTGATTGCTGCCATTGTAACTGTTTTGAATATTAAGGACAGCCTGACATTTTTAAGGTCATGGCATAATTTACTAAAGACCCATTCGGTCTGATATTTTACAAAAGGATACCAGAGCAACAAGAAAAAAAACGCGTTGGGAGTCTCATTCAGACACTTTTCAGTTAGAAATTATTACCAGAATGTTTGGTAAAAATAAGGTGGGTAGGCATACTGGTTTAGAAGGATATCCTGATCTTCTCTGGTGCATGTCACTCTTTAACAAAGAAGTCTTGCTGTTAACAGCTTCACTTTCAAGAAGTCCCACATCTAAATGGGGGTCAGCAGTGCTGGTCAAGAGCAAGGAAGAGGGACAGAAAAGAAGAGGTAATGTAGAGGAGAGCATAAATGGTTTGTTCACCTTTCTATTCTTCAATATTTTCGAGGTCCTCTAAGACATAACACCCATAAACCATTTTAAAAACATTTATTTCTCCAATGGAGAATGCAAAAAAACTGCATTTTACCCATTAAAGCTGATAGGACTGCCATACAAACCCACTATCTATCTTATCTCTGCCTCCCTTACATGGAGGACAAACTTGCTGTGTCTCTGGGAGAAAAACTACTTACCTTGTGAGACATGAGAAAAATCCTCCTAATACAACAATAATTCAATGCAACGATAATGGCCATAATATTATTTTCCCTTTATCGCATCCGGTTGGAAAAATTGGAAGTCCATAAAATAAATAATGTTTACAGCGGAACTGCCTCACTTGTAATCGGCTTATATGCAATTTACATAAAACTCAGAGTCCCATGCAGTCACCCTGATTATGATATTTAAAAAGAGCAGCAAATAACACAGACTTCCCTGAAGGAAGCACCGTGACAACCACCGTCAACAATGGAGCAAACTCTCCTACCAGCATCAGCATATCTGGACTTTAGTTAAAGATTGATTGGCCTTTTGTTAAAAGAAAATACACATAACACCCAGTCATTTTGTCTACCTCTGACATGGTAGACACTCTTATCTGACTATAGCAACATGCAGAAAACTGGCAAACTCTGACTCAATCATGTCGGACCCTGCTGACTTACAACCAACGCAACATTAGCCATCTCGCGTACAGAATCACAGCAACACAAGTGAAGAAAGTCATTGAAAGCTTTGATGGACCAATCATAACCTGTACATGTTTGGAAACAGGCGGTATTAAAATAAACCTGGTTGGCATGTCATTATGTACCTGAAACTGAAACACCTTAGTACGCCTCATCTCCTCTGTGGATTTATACACACTGTCAGCAACCACAGACGTGTACACACAGCTGCACTCTCAACAGGGGGCCCGGGACCCTTAGGTGGTCCTTTTGAGCTATTGCAGGGTGGCCGACAAATTATGTTAACATTTAAATATGTGTGAATACAAATATCAAATATACATTAGCCCATTTGTGAAAAAAACACATTTAATTCACACATAGAAGCTTAAATATAGCCATATAGTTTAGCTTAAGATTCACTGTGCCTTCCTCATGTATATTCAACATTCAAACATTAAGTAGAAATTATATAATCCTTTTGGCCCAGTTTAATATGCAACTCAATCGTATGAATTTTTTTAAAATATCTCTTTTTCAGCTAAGGGGGCCTCGGCCTCACATTGAAGACCCCTGCGTTAGTGAGTTCCCACTTTAGGTCTACGCTGTTGTTAACTTTGTGTAGAAATCAACGGCAAACACCAGAAACCCTACAGTTTACTTAAATGCAGTTTACTTTAATTGTGAATCTAACAATAGGACCATTAGCACAATAGCATACATCAAGTCTCCAGCCTCTTGATATGTGTTTAACATGGGTGTGGTAGACCTTAACTGTCACCCATTGAGTAACAAGTAAACCTGTCAAGATTGCGATCCCATGCTAGGTCGGCAAAAGGTTTGCGACCAAGCTTTTATTAGAAGTCTTGATGACACGGACCATAAACCTGACTGCGATGCGACCAATTTTAAGACACCAACAGGCAAAGTGCACTGATGTTTCTGTGAAGGCCATCACTGGCAGACAATAGAATGTTTTAGCTGGCACAAAAGGTGTGCAGTGGGTCGGTACGGTCAAAGAAACCATGGGTTTGAACAGCAGAATCGATTGTGATCATTTTTGCACAGAAGCACCTAAGCTGTTGACATGTCAGACAAATACCCAAGTGAATTTGCTTATTGCTTTACCAAATTTACTGGGCCTGGCGTTATGTTAATGCTATCAAATTTCTTGCACTGCCCTTGCCAATCAGCAGCAAGTGACATACCCTCACATTACGTCATTTCCAGTTGACACAGAAGCTGCAGTGGGAAGCTGTTAGTTTTTCTTAATAATCACAAAATTGTGCCAATTTGAGTTATTTTTGTAAGCCGACTTACAACAACCTGTACAGCTGCAGCAATCTCATCCACACTTTTTAGTTTAAATCCCCTTACAAAACTGTGATTGGTCAATTATTTCCTCAACTGGTGGAAATAGATTAGCCTGGCACTGAATGTCTGGAACGTCTTAGTGTTTGATTTCCAAGGGATTTTATCAACAGTATAAGCAAATATAGATATTTAGAGCATAGAAACAACCTAGTTCTGAGGGACACATGCAAGTTGGGGCAATGATTGGTGTGCTGGAGTCCTGGTCACAAACTTTCTAAAATTACAGCTAAACAATACACTACAGTTCTAAACTAATACTTCCATTTGAGCTGTTTTTACATTCTCTCCAACTGCTGTTTTCTGTAAAGCACTTTGAATTGGCTTGTTGTTGAATATATAAATATGTGTATAAATAAGATGCCTTGCCTGCCTAAAATGTCTTTATGAAAACGTTATACGCAAAAAATATGCAATATGGTAACAGAATCTAGATTCATAGGTGATCAGCACAGCCTAGTTTGACAGTTTTATGTGAGTTTGCTGAGCCTGGTGCGTTGCACTGAACACAATATGCCAGTTATGTCCAATAACTACGTTCTAGCATGGAGCTCATCTTGAGACATCTTAAGATCTTGAGACATCTGGAATCAGGCGGTATACTGGCACTACATATTTGCTAGCATGCAAACATTACGTGAACAAACCAACAAAAGGTGGAGTAAGGTCATCTATTGAGCTTGTCCACACATCATGCTGGGATGGTTGAAAAACGTGCTCTGGTTTATTAGCGTTCCTTTAAACTCATGTCCCATGTTTTTTTTTAGTTTTTTTTAGTTTTTTTTAAACTAATCCGTGGTGGATTCATTATTTATTCAGCAAATAATGTTTCCATCAGCGTTTATCGCATAAGCCATATATCAATATAGATAAAAAAAAGTATTTCCTTTTAGTCGATATTCATGAAATTCCAACAAATTTTACTGATTCCATGAGGACATTTTTCATTCATGACTTAATTTGGATAAAAACGTGTGGATGGAAACAAAGCTACTTTTTCATGTTTGCTGCAAATATGAAACATATCACCTGATTAATGCTTTTATTGTAATGCCTCCTGGCCATTTTGTTTAGCACAAAGTCGCCAGAAAGTTGCTAGTGGAGGACAGAGGTTCGGCATCACTGGGATCCCTGAATAAAAGCCTTCAGAAGCTGCAGTGCATCCAGAACAGCGCTGCTAGGATCCTGTTGAGGGTGGGCAAACATGACCACATCACCCCCATCCTCAAATCACTCCACTGGCTTCCTGTCTCACTCTGGATTGAGTACAAGGTCTCCCTCCTTACCCATCAGTGCATCCATGGCAAAGCCCCCCCTTTCCTCAAGGAAACCCTCACCCCAGGTAATCTCCTGAAACCTCCCAGGACAAAGCTCCGTACAATGGGAGGTTGGGCTTTCTGCTAAGCGGCTCCCAGACTGTGGATGCTCTCCCTGATCACCTGAGGACACCACAGACTGTGGATGCTCTCCCTCACCAACTGAGGACACCACAGACTGTGGATGCTCTCCCTGACCACCTGAGGACACCACAGACTGTGGACGCTCTCCCTGACCACCTGAGGACACCACAGACTCTGGATGCTCTCCCTGACCACCTGAGGACACCACAGACTGTGGACGCTCTCCCTCACCAACTGAGGACACCACAGACTGTGGATGCTCTCCCTGACCACCTGAGGACACCACAGACTGTGGACGCTCTCCCTGACCACCTGAGGACACCACAGACTGTGGATGCTCTCCCTCACCAACTGAGGACACCACAGACTGTGGATGCTCTCCCTCACCAACTGAGGACACCACAGACTGTGGATGCTCTCCCTCACCAACTGAGGACACCACAGACTGTTGATGCTCTCCCTGACCACCTGAGGACACCACAGACTGTGGGTGATCTCCCTGACCACCTGAGGACACCACAGACTGTGGGTGATCTCCCTGACCACCTGTGGACACCACAGACTGTGGGTGATCTCCCTGACCACCTGAGGAGACCCTAGACTGTGGACGCGCTCCCTGACCACCTGAGGACACCACAGACTGTGGACGCTCTCCCTGACCACCTGAGGACACCACAGACTGTGGATGCTCTCCCTGACCACCTGAGGACACCACAGACTGTGGACGCTCTCCCTGACCACCTGAGGACACCACAGACTCTAGATGCTCTCCCTGACCACCTGAGGACACCACAGACTGTGGATGCTCTCCCTCACCAACTGAGGACACCACAGACTGTGGATGCTCTCCCTCACCAACTGAGGACACCACAGACTGGATGCTCTCCCTGACCAACTGAGGACACCACAGACTGTGGATGCTCTCCCTGACCACCTGAGGACACCACAGACTGGATGCTCTCCCTGACCACCTGAGGACACCACAGACTGTGGGTGCTCTCCCTGACCACCTAAGGACATCACAGACTGGGGATGCTTTTAAACGTGGCCTAAAACCCACCTTTTTAGGAGACCTTTTGAACCCTTTACCTTATTGTTTTCGTTTATTTTCATTAATTTCCTATAGTATCAACTAACATTACAGTTCAGAGCCGCAAAGCTGGAAATGTAACACTAATCTACAACTGTGTCTGATATAACGCAATTTAAACTGATTTAGGTGTTCTTGGATTCAAGATGTTGGTTGCTAGGCGCTGCATGCAAAGTGAGCCACCAATCACAATCAATGTTCAAGTCATCAAAACAAAAAAACACAACTAAGCTGGCCCTGCTTTTCCACCACAAACTGAAATTTAAAAGGAGCTAAATACATGCATTACTAATATCATTAACTTTAGCCTGGATTGACAGTATGTTATGTATATAATGGTGTCAGTGTGCTTATTCTTATTCGTAAAGCTTTAAAGTTCGACAAGGAATGGTTCACAAAAGAAAAGATCCTTTTTCATTTTTATTTTTATGTCGATGCACTCCCTTACAAAGTCACCGCAGTGGTCGAGAATTATTTCATATTTCCAAAAAGAGCTATTAATGTCATTTTGTAAAAATAACTTACATATTGTGTAGCCCTAGGATCAACCATACCCACTTACAGGTCAGATTTTCAGTCCTGCTTATCCGATGTAAATGGCTAAATAATCTTGGTGCACCGTTGGTCAAATTAAAACATTTGGGGCCCATTTATAGTCGATTATCGGCTATTGGTAAATCCTTTCAGAATGTAACAATCAATCAACTACTCTGGAGAAAACAAGCTTCAACAAATCAATATGGTAGAGTCAAACATACAACTGCCTCACCTCTGAGCAATTACCTCACAGTTTAGAGACAATGAAGCCATGTATGTGATGTGATTCATTCATTCAAACTTTTAGATATGACAATGACAGATTGAAGCTTTTGTTATCCACAAAGGCATCTTCATTGTAACGTTTGAGGGTTAACCTTAAACAAGAGAGGTGAGCTAATCTCAGGTGAAGCATCACTTTATAGTGCTGTGTGTGTGTGTGTGTGTGTGTGTGTGTGTGTGTGTGTGTGTGTGTGTGTAACAGGGTAAAGGCCGCACACTGTGGTTCAACCTAGCTTTCTACTCTACTGCAGCTTTAAACCCAGCAGACATTTGAGCCCAGAATCAGGGTTTGAGGTAGACATGTTGGGGATGGGTCAGGTGTTCTCCACATAATGCATTTCAATTGAGAAACATACATGCAGAGTGGGAAGAATAATCCATTAATTAAGTAAAAGTACTAATATCAAACTGTAAAAATACTCTGTTGCAAGTAAAAGTATGTAAAAATGTCAGGAAAATTTACTCCTCCATGAGGAACAACCCCCCCCGCAGTTGCTAGTAGCCAAAGAGGACACGGAGGATTAAAAAATGATTCTCTTCAGAAGAAGTAATTATCTTTACTCAAGTTCCTACTTGCGAACGTATTCACTAGCGCTGCAGAGGAAGGTCTGGTGAGTCCACACAACATTCCAGAATGGGAGACAATCCTGCACCAATCACAGTTGTCTTGGGCGGTGCTAAGAAGTAGTTTTAGTCATGCAACATAAAACTCTGATAGGACAGCTATCTGCTAGCTGTCCGGATTTACCCTGCAGAGATCTGAGGACCAGGTAACCATAGTCCACAGATTGGACAGATAGTCTAGCTAGCTGTCTGGATCTACCATGCAGAGATCTGAGGACCAGGCAACCATAGTCCTCAGATTGGACAGATAGTCTAGCTAGCTGTCTGGATCTACCATGCAGAGATCTGAGGACCAGGCAACCATAGTCCTCAGATTGGACAGATAGTCTAGCTAGCTGTCTGGATCTACCATGCAGAGATCTGAGGACCAGGCAACCATAGTCCTCAGATTGGACAGATAGTCTAGCAAGCTGTCTGGATTTACCCTGCAGAGATCTGAGGACCAGGCAACCATAGTCCTCAGATTGGACAGATAGTCTAGCTAGCTATCTGGATTTACCCTGCAGAGATCTGAGGACCAGGTAACCATAGTCCTCAGAAATCCACCAGAGGTTAGAACGCCGACACAGAGACAGAGAAAGATGAGGGCAATCCGACCGAAATGAGGGACATCCAGCAGCACTGGGACTTGCGTAAATTAAATGTTGTTAATATAGTCAAAGGTTGTTGATTAAAAGTTGATAAATATAATATTTCTCCAGTCCATTTTTCTTTTTCCTCTCTAATAGCTGATGGCGGTAGAGCCAGACGAGTGTCACTGATACAACCTGGGTAACTTTGAAGAATATGTAGTAGAAATACCATTATTTAAAGTAGCATTAAATTCTAAAGGGACCGGGGGAAGTCTGCTTGAACCGTAAGCCAGCTTCCTTTCAATCTGTCTGCGTTAGCCCATCCCCTCTGCCTGATTGCAGTGATCAGTCAGAGGTTTAACACTGTGATTAGGTTATTCTTTTTTATTATCTTATTGTACAAAGGCGTGTGGATGGGTCCATCATCTGTCTACCCGTTCAGTTACAGGCCATCTTCATTTTATTCTTTTCCTCAACCCCACTTTCTTCCTTTGTTCCTTTCACGGTTACAATGGCCAGTGCTCTATATTATCCTCAATTAAGCTGGAGGAAAATGGTGTTATTGATTTTTTTTATTTTTTCAGACTCAGAAGGATGTAGAAAATCCATTTCATCTCCCAAGACGGATGAGTTTTAAGTCTTAAAAATGACATCAGCGTGGAACCCGTTTTGTAATCGTTCATCTGCGTGTGAAATGGCAACAGCTTTTGTTCACTGCGTTGCTAGAACATCTGTGTTTTATTTGGTAATTATAAACCTTCTTGTGCAGCAATCAACAATCACAAAGTTTGTGGTCCACTGAGCACAGATGAGGTGATAAAACATCATCGCCAACTAGAGAAACTTGCAGCGGGGGAGATTAATCTGCCCCGCAGATAATGGATTATAGATTCAATTTATTTTCAGTGTAAACTGAGTAGACACAAGGAGAAAACGACATCCGCACTTAATTGACCATTGGTGGAGATGTGCAGCGATGCATGTAGACCATCAAGGCTACATCAGTGGTTAGACTTGCTGCAAAGTTTCCCATCTCTTTCTTTAATATAGAGGTCTGAGGGCGGATCCAACCTCAAACAACCAACACCTGAGTAAGGAGTGGGGGGGGGGGGTTTAATCACGCACACCAAAACAAAGCATGCAAGTATAAAAAAAACTCTTAAAATCATGGATATACACAGCGCTGTGTCATCAGCATAAAACGCAGCACTTTAAGTTGTAAATTGGAGTTTACTTTGGAGCAATAAAAAAATTCTTTCACCCAGGAAACACTGGTGTGTTTCTCGGAAGTGTTTGAAAAAATGAGCTTTTTGCGTGATCACTGCTAGAGGTAAAGATGGAACCGGAACAACAGAGACTGGGCAGGACTGAGTTTTTATCTTGAAAATTAATACAGCATTTCACATTATAGAAAGAACAGGGAGAACAAAATATAACTGGGCAGGGCAACCTCTGCTTGCAGCAACCAACCTCCTTTCTGCGTCCAAATTACTCCACTTCAAACCTGGAGCATCTTAAAGTAAGTTACTTGTTTTAATTAGCCAGGGATAGTCGTCTGCTGCTCGTTTTATTGGTCACCTTGTTGTTTTATAGTTATGTGGCGAGTCAGCCTGCTTAGCTGAGGTGTGACTTTACATCCTCCGGTGTGCTGATTAATTAGCCTCGGAGTTGTCTAGCTAACTAAAATTAGCTTGTGGTATCAAGACTGCAGTTATATTTTTGTAGTAGGCTATGCATTGCGGGACTACAAATAAAACACTGTGCCTGCTTGTTCATGTAAAGCAGGGGTGTCAAACATATGCCCCGTGGGCCAGAACCGACCTGACCAGATTAGGGGGATGTGGCCCATGAACAAAAATGAGTATGACACCCCTGATGTAAAGATTCAGCCAGCTGGATCAGAAGAACCCACCAGAATAGGTATTTGATGGCCGCGTTCCTACTTATAGATGCAATTCAATGTGTATTCAGACTACATTATTCAGATTGAGTAACGTAATGGAGTACGTTACAAGGTACATTTTTGGGCAGGTATTCTTTAACGGAATTGAAAATATCCTTCCCAAATTTGCCCAACGGAGATTAAAATAATTCAGCAGAGGCAGGAATCTGTGGACCAGAAAGTGGAAAATCCCTTACATCCCCCCCGCCCACCCAGAAAATTGCACAATGGTTCCGCACATCTGGTCTACTTAATATCCAGATTTGATTGACATCAATATAGCATTGAGGTCTGCACCACTTTGTCTTGACATGACAGCATCAGAGAGAGTCTACATATCTAATCTGAAAACCCATTTTTTAAACATTTGCTGTTCATGTGCATTACTGCCACTGACAAAATTGTTCAAATATTTGGAACGAAGGGACAACACCTATGATGCTGAAATGATTTCAGCTATGGGACAAGGATTGTTCAAACCCACACAACGAGGCTTTGAATAATATGATAACTGAAAATATGACATGCTGAATTTTAGGGGAAAACACTAGAAAACCTTTTTGGATGGAAATTCACGGTGTGGTGAAATGTGCTTAAATTTGAACGGTCTTAGGGCCCTTTTACACCTGAAAATCCAAACCAAGGTTCATGTTTTGGTTAAATTGTCCACATTTGATCTGGTTAGTTTTGGTTTCACACTGCAGTTGTGCAAGAGCACAAAAGACCTACACATGACACAACGTCCTCTCATCATTACATACGTGAGCCACGTTCGTCTCCTCTTATTTGTTATTGATTGTTATCTGGTATCCTCTCGCTTTTGCCAGTTTTTGTGGGAGTTTTCCAGCTGATCCCTGTACCCCCGTGCTACGGCGGCCCATTTGTTGTTTTGTTGCATTGTTGAGAATCAAGACATGAATCCTATTTTTGAGGATAGTACAGTTTGTAGTAGGATGATTTTGCGATTCTGTTGATGAACGTCTGTTACATTCAAACCATTGCCAAATGAGTTTATACAACGCTAATTAAGACTACCAGATTCACACATCTCTTTCTGGACTTCTCAGTATGACTATGCTCAGAGGATTGTGGCATCAGGGAACTTTATGCAACTAGGAATTGGCTGGCCAGGCATGACGGCTCTCAAGAAATAATGAAAACTTTTAAACTGACCGTTGTACATCAATAAATGAAGACAGTATCTGCAACTGCAAAAAAGGTTTTGAGAAACTAATTTTGAGATCATATTCCAAACGAGGTCCAATCGGAGCAGACAGCCCCACATGAAGCGTTCATCCAATCAGGTTCAGCCATTGCAGTTGTAGGCGGGTGTAGCCTGTTTTCATTGCTTGTGAGTGGCCAGTAAAGAGAAACTGATAACTGCTGGAGGCCCGATAGCGTTCAATGCTGGAAAGCTGGGAAAAAAAAAAACATATGGATATATACCATAATAGTTGCCACCAATTAAAGCTACTTTACATTCAAAGTAAAGTACAGCAATGTAAACGGCAAAGTGTAGTTGAAGAGTAAGAGATGAACGCAATAGTATTGTCAGTTAATGTGTAAGTGCTAACAGCAGTTGAAATGTCAGCTTGAAGTAGAAATACCACAGACAGTACAACGTCTGCACTGTAAGCAAGTGTCAGTTGGTAGGAAAGCACTGACAGCTGGAATGTCATCCAATATTTCCTATTTAGAAATAGGTATAGTAATATTTACACTGAACTTTAATAAATTATTGAAACAAGCAACTTGGTCCTTCAGTTTGGAAACATTTTTATGAGGAATATGTACTGCAGCCATGCTCAGAGATATGTTTTCATGGTGTTGGTCCATACATGTCCTGTGTGTATCTTTTACAGTGTTGTGCACAGAAAAGAATGATCCGGTTGATGCAATGTGTTCTCACGTCCAACTTGTGAAGTAGTGACGCTTGGTCAGTGGCTCTCACAAATCCCCTTCAGCGTCTGAAGAACGCACCGGGCAGAGCAGCAGCTCCACCGCGGCGCTGGAAGATGACGTAGTACCAACCTAGACAGTGGTAGAGTTGTATGAAAGACCCTAAAAGACCGGAGTTCATGTCCAGTTCTTGTCCCGCGTGTCACTGAAATGTACATTTTGGACCCCCCCACCACCATCTGTCCTGTTCTTGTGCTGCATGATAGTTAAACGTACATCCCAACCTAGAGCATCAAAAAGGGACGCTTAAGTTCCAGACGCACCTGACCAAGCGTTGTTTTCAAGTGATGGGAGTCAAAATGTTTTGGATGTGATGTCAACATTGGACTGTGAAGAATCCGGACTTGCCTATGCTGTCTGTCTGTCTCTCTGTCTGTCTGTCTGTCTTCTCCTTTGTTGTTTTTCTTTCATTCAGCTGCTCTGCCTCTGCAAAGACAGCGGCTGTCTGGATTGGACGAGAGCTAAATTGCTCAGTGTGAGCTCAGTCACGGCTCAGCTCTCCTTGAGATAATGAAATGACAATTAATGGGAAAGCTGTTGCCATTCGCTCATTTGTTCGCTGACTAGTAGAACAGCAGCCGGGGGGGGGGGGGGGGCAGACAGAAACCACTGGCAACTGCCCAGAAAAAGTTGTCGTATTGAATAGCTGCTGATATGTAAAAAATGCAAAATGCATTCATTTATTTATATATATATATAGATATATAGATATATAATTTTGCATATTGCAAGTAGAGTTCAGATAGAGCTCTGAAGCTAAGTAACCCATGTAAAAAAGGTAGCTCCATTATTAACCCAGTGACACTGAAGTCAATGCATTATTTACCGTAGCCGTGGGGCCTACTGAGTCCCTGACAGAATGGCAAAGGACACATATTTTTTTCTTGAAACCAAAGAGCAAAAGCAGACCCTTGGGCATCTCATAGGAGGTCTCTCTAATACATGCTCTGAAGTGGAAATTCTAGCTATACCCCAAAAACCACATATACAAAAAACATTTTCTGTTTAGTTTCTGGCTGCAGTTGTTTCCTATTATTGCATTTTCCATTCTAAATTAACACACTTATAGGATAAAATTACAAATGCATAACACTTATCTCAGAAGTAAGTCTAGCTCATGGAATTGGAATTCCATATGTGTTTTTTTTGTTTTTAGAAGACCCCAGGCTAGTATTTCATGTTTTGTGTCTCTCCAAACAATTAGTTTAACTGAAGGCCAAAGCTAGTAAAGTATGACATGAAATTACATCATCTCTGTTATTATGCTAGTGGAGGGATGTGATAAAGCTGTGTAATCTAGTTAGCAAAGTCCTCGTTTTGCATGGCTGATCAAGCTAAGCTTCTTGTGACTGCATTACAATGCAAAAGCTCAGACAAGGACACAAAATGAAAACGGATCAAAGGGAATGCAAAGCGTGGAGCACACTGCAGTACGGGCCGGTCCACCGTACCTGGTATTGGTTGGCTTTTGCAAGCTCCTGATTGGCCGATTCAACGTTGGATGATGTAGTCTGGATGTAATCTTCAATGCTGTCTGAGGAAACACAGAGCAGATTGATCGTTGGGTCACTGTCATTCAACAACACGGTCAGGTGGTGTGTTGTATCACACACACACTTATTTATTTATTGGTATAACAAACATAAAAATCTGTCATCTATTGTGTGTATTCCAAAAAACACCAAACGTCTTTTTTTTGCTGTCGGTTCACTTTGATTTAATTATTATACTCATTTTCAGGTTCATACTTGTAATTTGGATTTCTACTAGAACTTATTTATATGCTTTAATGTTAAAAAAACACATTATTTCTCACACTGTCTGAATGCATTTACCTGTATTCACCCCATATCTGAAAATCTCTGTTTTAGTTCTGCCGGTCTCTTTAAGCCCCCCTTCTGAAAAGCCCAGTTTTCTCCGATCGGCCTGTGAGTAAAATAGGGCGCACCTTTGCAAAGGTACTTCTGGGTGGAGGTACTCAAACTGGGCGTGGGATATTGTAATGCACCTGCATGTGACAGTGGAAGAGAAGCCAAATCTAACTCCTCAAACTAAATGGGTTGTCTTATTTCATAGTGTGTGGATTTGAATGCACACTTAAATGTACCCGCACAAGCATGGGAATTAATCTTTCCATGGTCCTTCCAGGTGCTCCAGTGATTGCACATGCATGGACAAACGACTAAATCAAAGCAGCAGAGGTCCAGTGTATCAGTCAAGCTCCAAAAACTTACACTTCCTGTAATGCAACTCAATTGTGTCTTTGATTAAACACCTCCTGCCAAATCACCACTCATAGTTTTCTAACTCTATGTTCTGGAGTTGTACATTTGTAGCCTCCAGGCCCAGATGACTGCTGTTAGAATTCCTTGACAAACACGTATAAACTAGTATAATTTGTTTGTCATCTGTCTTCTGTCTGTAAGTCACTGTACAACCCATACTATTGTCTTGCTGTTTCCTGTTTCTTTGGACTCAAAACATCTGGTTAAAGGAGTTGGCCAAACAGTTGAAAATTAGATGTCTGGCTAAGACTGGCCCATTTACGGAAATTGGATTAATGTGTTGATTAAAAATGAAGATGTAATGTACTTTCAAATGGTCAAAACCCCCCTCAAAAGACCAATTTATGTGTTAGAACATAACATAGATCAGACAGGGTGCTTTTCTGGTGTTTTTGTAGTATCATGATGTATTTTTTAGAATAATTAGTCCCCTTAAAATAAATTAACATACTGTGACCTTTGAAAAAGCTCTTGCTCTCCAAATTTACAGTAGAGTAGCACTTGATATTGGTAATCGGAAATTGAGTGACATCCTCAAAACTTATTATAACCTTTATAACCGGAGGGCCTGGGTGTCCTCCACAATAAAGTGTGAGCGTCAAACAATTCCTTTCATGCATCCTGGTGAATTTTTGTATGGTGCAGAATGTCTTTGTTTCATTTTCATGAGTGGACATTTCAATCTCTCCGGATTCAAAAACAACATTGTGTACAGCTTTAGAAAAGTGTTCGTTTACACGTACCCGTGTGTATACACTGTCAAGAGCATGCCAAACCTATAGATGGCAGTGTGATGAGAAGCAACCAATCAAACACTCTCCTTTCTCTTCCTCACTTCCTAGACGTCCTTTTGTCTCAGTTTACATGCAAACCTGCAAATGAAGATTTCCTAAATCTCCACCCTGGCCGGAGGTTTTAGAATGACTCGTTTTCAGAAGCAATTCTCCGTTCGCGTGAAAACGAAGGACACAAACGAAGGGAAATGTCTCCGAAAAATGACACACGTACATGTACACAGGGTCTACGTAAAGGAAATTATTACCCTCCTCTTTCTCAAAAACCACAGGTGTTTCTAGATGCTGTTTTTTTAGGAATTATGAACAACAAATGAGACCTTGTCTAACTAAGAAGCTCCAAAGTTCAAATCTACATAAAGACATTAAATCAGTTATATATAGGGGGGGGGGGGG